>NC_139629.1:6437071-6449571 GCF_964638095.1 Poromitra crassiceps
ATTTTGTCTGCTTTTTGCAAGGTATATTTAAAAAAAAAACTTATACAGCCTATACTGTATATTCAAGAAAAATATTGGTATCGGCATAATATCGGTATCGGCAGATATCCAAATTCAGGTATCGGAATCGGATCGGAAGTGAAAAAAGTGGATCGGTGCATCCCTATCATTGATTACGTTTGACCTATAGCACTTTAAACTGCACTTCTGCTGAATACGATGCTGCTGGATACTGTTCCTGAAGGTTTCTTTTTTCTTGTGTTAAAAGGTTATTGTTTTGTATATGGTGTGCTGCTGCTGCTGCACTGTCTTTGTCTTTCTGTCTGAGAGTGAACCAAGACAAATTCCTATCAACTATGTTGACATGGCAATACATTGATTGAATCTTGAATCTAGGTTCAAGGTGACGGTTAATAAGAATGCAAATTGCTCGACAGTGATGATATTCAGTATCAGTAAACACATAATGTAATAATATTCATTATGTACATGCGGTGACAGGAGTGCATTTATCTGGTATTTTATAACAAACATGATTCAGCCAATCAGAACTGGGGATCGGAACCTGTTTCATAAAGTTCTCCAGTTGCCTCTGTGGAGCGGTTGGGTATATGTGGTAACAACCCCTATGTGGTCACCCACTCTCAGCCTGCTGCTGCCTCACACACACACACACACACACACACACACACACACACACACACACACACACACACACACACACACACACACACACACACACACACACACACACACACAGTGTTCTACATGAGAGCCTAGCTAGCAGCTCTCTCTGTGATTAGCTCCAACACTGGCCATGATTCTGTCTCTTACTCACACAGACTGTATAGAGACATATGCAGACATGCACCCACGCACACGCACACGCAGGCAAACAAGGACGCGGAATAAGCACATTTACATACCCACACGCATATACACGCCTACACACTCACACTCACACACACAGAGACAGACGGACACGCACACGCGCACGCACACACACACACACACACACACACACACACACACCATTATTCCCTCCTAGCCAGCCTGGCTACGCTGGAACACATTACCTGCTCTGAGCTCTGTATCCCTCCATTGTGACAAAGACCACATCACTCATTAAATCTCAGGCCAGATTGCGGCACCAAAATTAACGAACGAACGGAGTGAATGAAATCAGGCGTGACTCATCGAGCTCGGATCAAGAGAGCGGCGCCTGCTACCGCGAGCCAAACGCGGGTGTGAGTATCTTTCCTTTCATTCCATATTTCACCTAACACCTTCCTTATGATCTAAGATGAAGCAGTCATAAATGCAGGGTGTCTGGGTAGTGTAAGAGGTAAAAGCACTCGCCTACCACCGCAGAGACCCGGGTTCAGTTCCCGGCAGCGGTACTTCCGGCTTTGGTCAGACGTTCCTACAGACACAATTGGCCGTGTCTGCGGGTAAGAAGCCGGTGGGGGGTATGAGTCATGGTCGCTGCAATAGTGCCTCCTCTGGTCGGTTGGGGCGCCTGTTCGGGGGGAGGGGAACTGGGAGGAATCCTCCCATGCGCTCCGTCCTGCCGGGAAAACATCCTCGCTGTCAGGGGAAAAGAAGCGGCTGGCGACTGCACATGTATCGGAGGAAGCATGTGAGAGCTTACGGCTCATCCCCGGAGCAGAGGGGGTGGAGCAACGACCGGGACAGCAGGGGGAAATTGGCCAAGTACAATTGGGGAGAAAATAGGAGGGGGGGAAAAGTCATAAATGCCATCTTTGCATTTCAATGTCTCTCAGCAACTAAAGAGTCCTCAACGGAGCGAAATGCCCTCTTCCCCCCAGAGGAATTCTAAGCATCTCCGAATAAACAGCAACAATAACAGATGTATTTATTTTTCTTTCAGCATATTGAGACATTCCCAACCATCTCTGTTGACGAGGGAGTTTGCACAAGGCGCTTCCTGTTGAAGAGAGTAAACAGACACAGGTCAGGAGGTTGTTGATCTTTTCGTCCCCGAGGTCACCTCAGTTCTCCTGACCTTGGTCCATATCCATGGAGACAGTTCACCCTGGGACCAAGCAACAGCAAACGGTCTGACAGGCCACCCCTCCAAACCCAACCGCCCATCCCTGCATGTTACACTGCAGCTAGTGAACTAGCCTTTTTAGCTAATGTTAACCCATTGATACCTGATGCAGCATTTGTGTGTGTGTCCCTTTAAGACCGTGAACCGCGTCATACGCGGTTCACGGTCTTAAAGGGATACACACACAAATGAGGGATATACACGCAAATGCTGCATCAGGTATCAATGGGTTAATTAAGCTATTAACATGGATAGATTTTGAGTATTTAGTTACTACCTCTACATGTACATACGTGCATACGCAGGCTAAGTAAGCAGATCCAATTTATGAATGGTCCCTTTCTGATACAATGCTTATGGAGAGCCTATACAATATTTGTATACGCTAGTTGATAACAGATGCAATTTAAATGTGAAGTACAAAACCCAGAACATAGTATACATGCTTAAGTTAAATCAGCGACTTCAAAACAGGAAGGGGGGAAAAAACAGTGCAGAACCACATTGCAATTTTGCTTGAGTGCCGCTGTCAGCCTTCCCAGCCTGCATCTGGTAAAGAGGTATTGGCTCTGAAGAGAGAGAGGCCATCATGTCACACAGCAGGACGGCCACCTGGGGGCCACTCATCATCAGCTGGCTTTGAACCAGAGAACACAACTCATGTCCAACCACCCCCAACACAAACACAGCCACAGGGACAGATCCTGGTCCCCAAGCGAGCGGGGGACCGGCCTCTCTCAGAACCTCTGATGTTCTCAGCAAGAAAAGTTAAAAAAAGAAGTCCCTCGCTTGGAAAAATAAAGACGCAAGAAAATAAGAGAGGCGACGTCAAAAGAGCAAAAAAAAAAACACAATGGCGCCGTGTCCCCCCTCATCAGGGACAATGGATGAAAGTGAACTTGGGCCGCTCTGCGATAACCTGACATTGCCAGATGGGGGCGGTATTGTTAGCTCTGCGAGGGAATAGAGGTTGATCGCATTTTCGGAAAGAAGGTGAAATCACAACCCCGTTACCAGCATGCATTTGCAAAAAGGGCAAAGCAATCAGAGGGAAACGCTGGACTGTGCTCTTCCACCTGGAACGCTGCCACTCAGCAGCAGCACACCTACAGGATCAAAGTGCGGCTGTCTTAAAAGCAAAAGTCAAAGGAAACATGGATTTACTGGCCTGCACATCTCCCACATCGACCACATCTTTGTTTCATACCGGAGGCTACAGAACTGCAGCGATGTGAGACGGTGGTTCTGGTGAAAGAGCAGCTTCGCCACATGCATTATCGTCTGCAGCGAGTGCCGCAAGGATGATGTACGTCTTTTTGTAGGCCCAAACTACAAAGTTAGCATCACCCTGGGTTCCGTTGTCTCCAAGTCAATGGTTTTTGGGCAAGATAATCCTCACAAACACCACTTCCTTGAAAGGAATCGTTCGAAATCGCGATAGAAAACGCTTCAAAAATCATAATAGTGGTGTTCATTTGTGAAAATCACCTTGCTGAACAAAACCTCTAAGTCTCATAAACTTTTGTTAACCACATACCTTATTTTAGGCATCGAACTAAAAACTCGTTAAAGAAACCCATTGACTTCCAGATGAGGGAACCGCTACCGCATTTGCGGGTTTTAGGAGCCATCTCTGCGGCTCTAATGAAGTGAGCACAGTCTGCATGTGATCTGATCGCTCCAGTCAATGGAAAACGATAGGGGAGCTGCATACCGGTGATGGATGGGCACAGGGACAAATAGCTAAACAGATCCAGATCAGGACCAAATGTGATTTCCTCCTCAGTGGGGAGAAATGTCACACCAGAATTGTTCATCTAGGTCTTGTGATTTGACAGTGGATGATGGGATGAAGGGAATGGAAGCATGTGATGGTTTGGGTGGAGATGGAGAGTGATGATGGAATGCGGGGGGGTGGGGTGGTGGTGGGATAAGGCAGGTGGGTGATGGAGACAGATAGGTGGAGATCCAGACAGTAATATGATGTTTACATTCCAGCTCCATACAGCTTATGGCTTATCTGTGTTGGGATAATCAAGCCGGGCTGGAGAAGACAGATGCCTCTCCTCCCTTCCCCTCCTCCCCTCTCTCCTCCCTTCCCCTCCTCCCCTCCCCTCTCCATTCCTCCCTTCCCCTCCTCCGCTCTTCTCCCTTCCCTTCCCCTCCTCCCCTTCCCTTCCCCTCCTCCCTTCCCCTCTCCTCCCTTCCCCTCCTCCCCTCCCCTCTCCTCTCCTCCCTTCCCTTCACCTCCTCCCCTCCCCTCTCCTCTCTTCCCCTCCTCCCCTCCCCTCTCCTCCCTTCCCCTCCTCCCCTCTCTCCTCCCTTCCCCTCCTCCCCTCCCCTCTCCATTCCTCCCTTCCCCTCCTCCGCTCTTCTCCCTTCCCTTCCCCTCCTCCCCTTCCCTTCCCCTCCTCCCTTCCCCTCTCCTCCCTTCCCCTCCTCCCCTCCCCTCTCCTCTCCTCCCTTCCCTTCACCTCCTCCCCTCCCCTCTCCTCTCTTCCCCTCCTCCCCTCCCCCTCCTCCCCTCTCCTCTCCTCCCTTCCCCTCCTCTCCTCTCTTCCCTTCCCCTCCTCCCCTCTTCTCCCTTCTCCTCCTCCCCTCTCCTCCCTTCCTAGTAGTGTGTTGAAGATGATGCTAGATGTTGTTTGGCATGCCTAACTGAAGCAAACAGTAGAGTGTCTGAAACACACCGACAAGGTGAACACCGGCCACTGTGATTCACAAGAAGTGAGGGAAAAAGAAAGAACAGCAATCCAGCGAAAGACAAAAAGAGGCTCCATACAATTGTTTGGCTCCCCGGACTCGGACAAATCTGTTAGCGGGAGACGAATCAATAAAGCTATCTCCTGTTATTCCACTGCAACATGAGAGAGAATGAAATAGCCATCTAAACACAGCTGCCCTGGTCTTCGTTTCTATTACCGAGCAACTATGGACGGGGATGAAGGAAAGACGGCTGAAGTTCCAGGCTTACTGTACACTGACTCCATAGAGGATTCAATCCAATCATGGACATGAAGAAGAAGAAGAAAGGTTTCCCATCACAAGTTGTTTTTGTCTCTCTTTCTGACAGCAGCACATCTGGCAGATGTGTCTCCCACTCCACAGACAGAGCAAAGAAACACATGACACAAACAGAGTCCTCGCTTCGTCTCCTTTGCTTTGTGCGTGTGTGTGTTTCTGTCTCTCTCTCTCTATCTATCTCTCTCTCTCTCTCTCTCTCTCTCTATCTATCCGTCTCTCTGTCTGTCTGTCTCTCTCTCTCTCTCTCTCTCTCTCTCTATCTATCCGTCTCTCTGTCTGTCTGTCTCTCTCTCTATATCCGTCTCTCTGTCTGTCTGTCTCTCTCTCTCTCTCTGTCTTTCAATTTTCGTCAACAACAAAAAATGGTCGACTGAAGTAATCGACAGGAAAAAAAGAACCTGCACCTTATCTCTAGACTCTGGAGAGGAGGTGCCATGGGTGCACTTTTTTTTGGGTGTGACCAATACAAATTTGCATATGTTGTGTGATGCGCGGTTGTCTGACCAATGAGAATTTGGCTGGACGAGAGCATATCCACCAACCGACCAGAAGTTGTCAGCCCTACTCTACTTCTTCTCTCGTTTGAGATTTCCTGTCCTCCTCCTCACCCCGCTCCTCTGTTTCATCTTTCTCTCCTTCCCCTTCTTCTTCTTCTTCTTCTTCTTCTGGTGCTCCTCGTCTTCCCTCGAAACCCCCCCCCCCCACCACCACCACCACCACCACACACACACACACACACTCACAAACTCGCCTGCTGTGTTGAGTGTTGCGGAGAGCAGGCCGACCACATCAGAGAGAGTGCTCTCTCCGTGGGGGCTGCGAGGACAGAGCGTGTGGGCGCGCACACACACATATACACACACACACACACACACACACACCATCATCACCACCGCATCCCACAGGAAGGGAGGGGGGAGAGCGAGAGAGGGAGAGCGAGCACAAGTGAGTGAGTGTGAGTGAGAATTAAAAGTAAAAAAAAAATGAAAGGGGGGAGGAGGAGGGTGGAAGACAGAGATGTCGATTTCTAAGAATATTCTTTAGAACTGCAGCTCTGCCTGAGTGGGAGGCAACAGTCCCACCGGAGGGTAGGTGGGTGGGGTGGTGTGTGTGTGTTGGGGGGGTACCTTGTGTGTGTGTGTGTGTGTGTGTGTGTGTGTGTGTGTGTGTGTGTGTGTGTGTGTGTGTGTGTGTGTGTGTGTGTGTGTGTGTGTGTTGGGGGGGTACCTGTTGTGTGTGTGCGCATATGTGGTTTGTTGGCGGTGACAAAAGACATAATTTATTCACACATCTGCCTCTTCCTCTCCACTTGGCAGGTTGCATGTATCGTTTTCCAAACCCACTTTACATGAAACCACGCCCCCTTCCTACTACCATTTCCTACTACCACTTCCTACTACCACTTCCTACTTTTTGCTCCACAAGGAGCAAACATTTAAGTGTTATCTTCAGAATTCAATGATCACAATAAATAAATAAAAATTAAATAAAATAAAATAAACAAATACATCAAAAATATCTGTTTGACGTTACAATTAGGCACAAGGTCTTCTGAAGGTTTAATCTTGGGGTTAAGGTAAAGATTCGGCTAATAAACAACTTTTTAGGTTACGGTTTTATAAGCTTATAGAGAGAGGCCATCGGCTAACTTGACCTCCAAAAGCGGTTGATCACTATAACCGTGATCACTATGAGCGCATTCCACTGTACTTTCCCGGTGGCGTCCATAAAAAAGGCTGCTTTCCTCTCATTCGTTCTTCTCTCGTTCTCTCCGTCTCTGGTTCTGCCTCTGGTCGATTTCTCGCTCCTTTTATCGTTATCATTCTGTCTCACTCTCCTCCTCCTGCCTCCATCTTTAACGCCTCCCACCCCCTCTCCTCCCCACCCCCCGCCCCCCCGGACGGCCTACATCATTCTTCCACGCTTGCCTGCTCACTAATGGCCATGGCAGGTGTTCTCCCAGGTGCTTGAACAGAAACCTGCGCAGAGGCTTTAAAAGGCCTGGCATCAGCACATCCTCGGCCCGCCCACCTGGCATGCCCCGCCTTCAAAACCCTCTCTGCCAATAACACACAAAAAGACTGGCATAGCTATCACCCCCCCCCACACACACACACACACACACACACACACACGCACACGCACACGCACGCACACGCACACACACACACACACACACACACATACCACACACACACACACACACACACAGACAGACACATGCGTACAGTACAAAGCTCTCCTCCCTCCTCAGTGTGAGCAAAAGAAGGCAGGCCAAGTATTATTATATCAATTGTCAAGTAACATTTGTCAAGTAACATTTATGACAGGTTTTTATGATGGTCAGTCTGTCTGCTTTACAACCCCATTGTTAAAGGAGCCCAGTCTGATACTGTAAGCTACTGAGTTGTCTAACCACCGGATAGCTTGGCAGGCTGACGTGCTTGCTATGCTGAAGTTCAATACGACACCATCTTGTTGTGTGTTGCATAAGCCGTTTCACACATGCGCTTTTTACCGCTAAATGACCGGAAAGCGGTCTAATGCCTTCATGTGTGAAAGTTGTTTTCCGGTATAAGCGTTCCCCCGACATCGCGATAAGGGACACAAGTGTGAAACGGGTCCAGTCATTTGCCGGTCCTTCTCTCATGGGCGAGGTGTACACACACGTTGCTTAACGTTCACTTCCAGCGTGCATCATCTAATCATTCGCGCACATCAAAGCAAACTACTTCCACATTTCGCTTCGTGCATTTCGCTCTACATACATACAAGCGTTGGGCGGCTTGCAAGCCACTGCCATTCTCGCTGTGTCTGTCCTGTGTGGCTGCTTGCGAAGTGCGGAGGACTGAAGGACTGGCCTCTCTCGAGCAGAGAGGGGAGGGGGGAAATCGGCTGTGTTTATTACGCTGGCTTGACGCTGCCTGGATACTACTCTGCACTGCAGCCCATGAGCGAATGTGAAGGATACAACATACTCTTAAGTCAAACGAGTGTGACTCGTACATACAGGCTACTTGACACGACTATATTCACACATGCGAGCGCTCAGGTGTGAAGGGAAATTCCGGGAAATGGCCGATATTGATTTACAGGTAATTTTCCTGTATGCATGTGTGAAAACGGCTATAGAGAAACGTAACGATGGAGGCAGTTCTTCAATGCGAAAACAACACACCCTTCCAGGGTCAAACACCTGGTGAACCAGTGAAGCCAGTGCCCATATAGATCACCTGAGCCCAGGTAATATGGCACAGTGACACCCCATGGACATACAAAGTATTACACATATTAATAATCACAGGAAATAAGACCAAACCAAATTCGGCTCCTACACCCATTTTGCTGCAATACAAATGACTGACGTGAGATGAACAGACTGGAAACTGTATCTCATGACATCAAACACATGTTGTCAACATTTGGAGTTAAATAAGAAAAAAGGTAATAAATCGCAATATCTCGCAACATTTCTTTAAATCACAATAATAATCTTCTATCGTGACGTATCGAGAAGTATTGCGATGATATCGTATCGTGGGGACTCTGGTCACTCCGACCCCTTGCTCGCACCCAGACAGCGGTTGTTTTGGCTCGGGTGTGAGACAGCCTGGACTGGGCCAGCTCTATCATTTGGCTCTGTCATGCATAGCCTTTTGGATGGCACAGACAAGTCACCAGTGCTCAGCACACACACAAATACACAGACTCGAATAGCTTCACACAGGAGAGGAAATCAGAGACTAAAAGCACCTGGGGGAGGGTTGGTGTTGGTGACGGCGATATGTGGTTACTGGCGATGACAATGGCCAGGCCGACCAATCTAAATAGATGAATGAAGAGAGCGGTGAATGCGGCATTCGAGCGGGTCACCATCGCCCGGTTTGCTTTTCAATCAATCAGCGAGTCACATCCAAACAGCGTCAGGATGACTTTCACTCTCGCTCTCAATGGCTGACCTCTATTTCAAAGTGAAGCCAGTCGTCCCCGGCGTCCCACAGGGCCCCCGGTCCATTTCTGCAGTTTGTCTCGCTCGTCTCTGACGGGTTCAAAGTGTAGGAAGAGACTGCTGCTTTGGAGGTTTGAGTGACGCATGGCTGCTGCACGTATCTAAACTCAGCACCCTGGAGAGATGGCTTCTTCTAAGGCAGACGGCTTGGATTGGCAAAGGGGGGATTTGGGTTTGTTTTGCTGGTGGTTAGGGGACAACAGGGGGATGGAGGCATTTCGAGGTGCCTCCCTCGTCCGTCTCTCTCTGGGCTGTTTTGGCACGCCGGCCAATAGGGGCACAGACCCTCCGACGAGGACGAGGACGACTCCATCTCTCTCTCTCTAACTGGACAGACCCTCCGACGAGGACGAGGACGACTCCATCTCTCTCTCTCTAACTGGACAGGTCATCTAATGTTCTCGTTGACGTCGGCCCTGGCATCACTGGAGACACCTCCGCCTCGGCCAGAATGAAGAAGGATCTGCCTCATTTATCCCTATAGCTGGCAGTAAGCCAAGACTGTGTGTGTGTGTGTGTGTGTGTGTGTGTGTGTGTGTGTGTGTGTGTGTGTGTGTGTGTGTGTGTGTGTGTGTGTGTGTGTGTGTGTGTGTGTGTGTGTGTGTTAGCCAGGGAGGAAGAGAGCCAAAGAAAGCAGAGAAAAGAGTGTGTTTGTGTTTGTGTATGTTGAGGTGTTTATATGTGTGTGTGTGTGTGTGCACTTTTGTCAGCGTGGGTTTACTTAAAGGGCCACGTCGCTGATTTTCAACCAGCTTCGTGTCATTACAAAATCGGTCGTATGCAAATGAACAATGTTGAACTTCCCTCCATCTTGCCTGGACCGAGAGCTCCCTGTTCATTCACAGCACTTCCTGATCCAAATGATGTCATAATGATGTCATAATGATGTCATTTTGGAGGAGCTTTGCCATGGTGTCAGTCACTATATACTGTCATCACTATCACTTTCATTATCGCTATCATTATCGCTCTCTCTACCTTCATTCACAGAACTTCCTGCACCATTATGACATCATTTGGTGCAGGAAGTTCTGTGAATGAATGAGTCCAGGCAAGACAGAGGGACATGAAACATTGTTCATTTGCATACAAGTGATTTTGTAGTAATACGAAGCTGGTTGAAAATCAGGAAAGTGACCCTTTAAGTGGAAATTGGAGACACACACCCGACTTGATTGGGGACAAAGGCTGTGCCCCCAGTTGCTATAGCTGATTTTGTGGTTAGTGATTGAGATTAGCGTTAGGTTAAGGTTTGGGTTAGGTTAAGGTTAAGGTTAGGGTTATAGGTTTAGGCAAGCAGTGGTTATGGTTAGAGGTAGCACAATAAGTCTTGCATATAAGTCTATGTAAATACTCCAAGAGTGACCTAAGTAAGACTGTGTGTGTGTGTGTGTGTGTGTGTGTGTGTGTGTGTGTGTGTGTGTGTGTTTGCGTGCGTGTGTGTGTGTGTGTGTGTGTGTGCTTGTGCGTGTGTGTGTGTGTGTGTGTGCGTGTGTGTGTGTGTGCGTGTGTGTTTTCGTGTGTGTGTGCGTGTGTGTGTGTGTGTGTGTGTGTGTGTGTGTGCGCGTGCGTGTGTGTGTTTGCGTGCGTGTGCGTGTCTGAATACTTGCATCACTGTGTGGTATACAGATGTTAAAAGATGGCAGATGCTAATGTCCGGACAAAGGGAACAGCTTAGAAAACAACATAATTGGTCTGGAAACAAACGACAAAGCTCATAAGTCGACTTCCCTATTCCAAAACAAGACAACTAGGACAAGCACACAAAGGCAGCATTGAGACTGGCACTGACACACGGCTGGCAGCTGTGCACATTGTGCCATTCAGTTGTGACTGCTGTGAAAGGAGACTTTGTCAGACTAAGTTGAGTCTGGTGATGTGTTTTCGTCCCTGTGGGGAATGTTGTGTCGAGCGATGCGGGTTGTTGTTGTTGTTGTCGTCGTCGTTCTTGAAATAACAGAGTGTCAGTCAGTGGGTCACAGCGTGGGGGTCCGGGGACCACCAGGGGTCCTTGAGGGGGGTCCAGGAGGTCCCCATGCCAGCAAATTGTTAAACGTCACCATTATTTAATTTCCAATGCGTTAACACAATTAGAGAATGTGGAAGACTGGCTGTTTTGACCATAGTTTCTCTGTTCCCACCTACAACACAGCCAGTCATGGGATCCTGGACACAATCAAATCCAGCAATACAAATATAGTCAGATTTGGTTCGGAGAGACAAAATCTCAAGACCAAGGTTGGTGGCTTCAATCCATGCAGTGCCTCTTAATATCTGGATAGAACGAGCAAATGAGTGTTTCTCTCCCCTCCCCTCTCAGGTAAACACTGTTGATGTACCCTTGAGCAAAGTACTCCCTATGGAGCTGCTCAGCACCTGTGATTAATTGGGGAGTTGCCTGGGGTGAGTGAGTGTAAACAACATGTTTTGGGTTACTCATCTCCCTCTCCCCATGTGTTATTGTTCAAATGTCCTGGTCCAATATGAGTAAAAAAACAAAACAATGTAACAATCTCCCCTCTGGGATCAATAAAGTTATTCTGATCTATAATAGAATCAAAAATAGAAGTGCACACAGAGAGCGCAGAAGTAAATTCACTCCCCGGTATGAAGGCCTGATGTGAACCAGCATTGTGGTTAGCAGCAGCGCATGCACTTTGCAAGCGGGACATTGTGGGTTCGAATCCCACCTCCACCATTGGGCACGCCCTCAACATGGGTTGCTGTGCGGAACCGTCAACACAACGCAGGTTACAATTGCAATGCCGTGTGTTATGGTTGATATCATTCTGTAACATCTGTTCTCTGGTTCTGGTTGGGTTGCCTCAGTGGGTTATCTTCTGAGATTCTGTGCCAGCAACATTTCTCAGGCTGTGGCGTGAGAAGTGACTGTGACTGTTTCAATCTGACTGTTTCCTGTGCTCTCCTATCTTGCTGTTTCCTGTGCTCTCCTATCTCGCTGTTTCCTGTGCTCTCCTATCTCGCTGTTTCCTGTGCTCTCCTATCTCGCATAGATACTATCATAACATACTATCATTTGAAAGAAAGAGGCATTATATTGTCGGGACTGTTCTAAACAGTGATTCCGGCTGTGCTCAGACTTGCCCTGAGCACATTGACCAATAACCCTATCCTGTCTGTCTTAGTGGAAAAACTATTGTATAAGATATAATAAAGATATAATATGTTTAGAAAATATTCAGCGCTAACAGACAGACAGACAGACAGACAGACAGACAGACGATCCTTTTGAAGCGCAGCAGAAGTGAACTGGGAAGTCTTATATCAAAGACTGCTTCCATTCCCCGGGGAGAGTGATGTACAGATTCAGATGAAGAGTCCCATGGAGAGAGAGAGCTTGTCACTCCTGATGTGTGATGCAAGCGTATGGCA
>NC_139629.1:6454571-6461944 GCF_964638095.1 Poromitra crassiceps
TGAGGGGCGCTAGTCTAGCAGACGTGATATTTAGTCGCATTGCACTGATACGTCTTTGGTCGTATAAGTTGGAGGACATGTTGGCTTTGTGTTGGGTCCTCCTCCAGTTCACATGGTCCATGTGTGAGTAAGCTGTAAGTAAGGCTTATCAGTTCATGTGGTCCATGTGTAAATAAGCTGTAAGTAAGGCTTATCATGGAATCATGCCAGGGTAGAGGGGAGGAGAGAGAAGCTGGAGGTGAAAGGAGAGGGAGGTGGACAGATGATACGAGAGAGCAAGGCTTTACTCAATGCTAATTCCAAAGTACAGTACAGCAGGTAGCAAGCCAAACTCCGGAAGACATCCAGAAATAGAAGATGATTTCTCTTTCCACTCAGCGTTTTCGTGTGAGGCGTGAGGAGTGATGACTGACAGAGGTTTTGAGTGATAACTGAGGCATGTATTGCAGGACGAGTGACAGCGTTTTCGTGTGAGGACTGAAGGCGTTTCAGAGCACACGCGATGCAGTTTACTGTGATACACAAGAGCTGACAACGCTTAAAGACTTTGCACACAGAGTCCGTTTTTTTCGTCCGAATTTGACGCACGGAAAAAAAAAAGAATACGACCTCATTTGTGTCAATCGTCATTGACACACCGAGTCCGACAATTACGTCCGTCATTTAAGTTTTTGGACGAGGTTCGATTTTCTGCGTTTTTCCGCATCCATGAAAAGCGTTTTGACAGTTGTTTGACCACCCAGAGCCGCCGTAGTCTTGCTATTCACAATGAAAAATGCCGTCTGAGAAGTTAATTCACTTCGTCTCCGAGCACAAAGCATTTTATGACAAAGCAGGAATACAGAGATTTGGAATTAAAAGACAGAATGTGCCGGGTGATTGCAGACCAGCTTGGAATGCGGGACGCGGTGTGTGTGTGTGTGTGTGTGTGTGTGTGTGTGTGTGTGTGTGTGTGTGTGTGTGTATGTGTATGGAGGGGCGCGGGGGGGAGGGGGGGAGAGAGAGCCACACAGACACACTGCCAGTTGTGGATCAATAGGATCACGGTAGTTTTCTTTTCGTTGCGAATCTTCGCAACAAATATTGGATAATTAACGCATCGGACTCAGTGTGCAAGGTATCTGTGCGTGACGCGTTTTTTTCGGATGACGGATTAAAAAAACGCAGCAAACAATTCGGACTCTGTGTGCAAGGACCTTTAGTCTGAGGAATGATAGCCAATACTCTGAGGTAGGAGGATGCCCTAAAATGGTTGCCGTACCTGACGAAGACCCTGCGTGGTCAAAACCGCTCAGCGTTCTTGATTGATGAATTTTTATACTTGCATATCCCCTAAGTTATAATAAAGACATTTTAACTTTATTCCTGCTTCTGTGCGAGAGTGCCTGAAGTAAGCCTAGAGGCTTCCCGTTTGTTTCAAGTTGAATATTTAACTTCGAGGCACGCTGTGGAGTTGTGCTGGCAACCTCCCTGTGTTTTAGACAGTACGGAGGACAAACTTCACCTGCGTTTCAACTGACATGAGGGGGAGAAGATGATCACAGAAATGGTATTTTCCAGTGAACTATTCCTTTAAGGTGTCATGGAGCTGGACGTTATCGAGAACAGTGATGGGTATCGCCAGAAGATGCGGGGGAACAAGCGAGATCAACTTCTACGGCGCCAAGTATCAAACCTCTCCATCACCCTCACTCTCGCCTCTGCACCATCACACTTAGTAGTCTTCCAATCCTCTCTAGCACACCCTGGAGATAGCTGTGTGTGTGTGTGTGTGTGTGTGTGTGTGTGTGTGTGTGTGTGTGTGTGTGTGTGTGTGTGTGTGTGTGTGCGTGCGTGCGTGCGTGTGTGTGTGCGTGCTCGCAACTCGCATCCACCTAAAGCCGACAACGTGAGCAGAGCACTCGAGTGGTAATTATCTTTTAGAATGAATTATCACTTTTAAAAAGTGACTTATTCCCCCCATTAAATAAGGCCATTAACTCATTCCCCGCCAGAGGGTTTTGAGAATAAGTCACTAGCCACCGCCAGGGTTTTTGATCATTTTCATTAATCTTCCAAGAGCCACAGAATATTTTCTTCTATGACTACATAAAGACTGAATGTCCCAAAAGAAAGAAGAGAGCCTCAACTTTCATAGGAAAAAAAAAGTTTGATTCTACCTTCATCCGTTCTTTAGTTATCGACACCCGAATGTAGGTCGTTTTCACCAAAAACAGCAGTCTCTGACCAGAAAGCGGAGGAAAAGGCATTTTTGTAAATGAAGTCATCTTCACGGCTCCTGACCCGAATAAATGCCTTTGATGGTGGATACTGGCCAGTGTTACACTCAACTATGAACCCCATAATGATTTGGTTTCCCCTTCCGGTCAAACTCGCCCGTGGGCACAGCTTTTACTGTAACACCGGTGTGAGAAAGAAGATTCAACCCGCTTTTGAGAGAGGTGAGCGCAGGTCGTGTGTTCGTCTTGCACGGGGGGGCGACTGGTTGTCTGTGTACTGTGTATGTCAGGAGCAATCTACCGGCTGAAATGTACACGGTGTCAAGAGTTGAGGAACTAATTCCTGAGGACAAGTGATTTGTGGATGTGTTGTCAGCACCTACAGTGTGGTGAAAAGAAAATCCTTCACGTTTGAGTGACAGGCTGCCCCCCCGCTGTAATGGAGTCCGAACCCGTATCGATAAAAGCTGCTGGACCAGCGTTTGAGCCGTGCCATGGAGCTGTGTTATGGACCTTTTCTGACAGGAGATTGTTGCTTTTCTCTGCTTCCTGGTTTTGTGAGACAATCGTGGTCGTTCCTGTACACCTTTAGACGTGCTGTAATGTTTCACAAGGTGAGTAAGAGAGCCATCTATCACATGACGGACGGTGAAAACACTTATTGCCGTCCGATGACGTCAATGGCGGGGAAGCGTTGCCTGTTAAACGACGTCGGTAGACGCCGGCCATGGCGGGGAATGAGTTAAAGAACAGTAATGTACATGACATGAACCATAACATAAGAATATATACAGTGGAGAAATAGATAAGTAGAAAATGATTCCCACGGAAGCAGTATGCTCCTCACAGTAAGACAGGAGCGGTTAGCATTCAGTTCAAGCAGTTTAATGTGGCGCATAAATCACTTGAAATTCAAAGCGAGACCATTACACCCAAAATAAACATTTCCCCACCTCGTGAATGTCTCTCACAGGCTTGTAAAAGAGACAGCATGGCTAACTTTGATTCAGCTTCATGCAGGGACGCTCGTGAAGCTTGTTTACCCTGTTTGAAAGGCTCCTCTGACACCGAGGGCTCTCTCATTGACTGGCATTTATCCTCCTACTTACAAGTGGTTTTATATGCGCGGCAGCTCGCTCATAACTGTCTGGACGATGGAGGGACAATAAAGCAGGAGGAATATGAAAGGCCTCCTCCCTCATGGTTGGCCCCGGGGCCCCCGGAGCCGGACTTGATGGACGATTATTGCGTTTCTTTTTCGCCCTCTGCAATCGGCAGGCAGATGGATTAATGCATTAGCTAGCGGCGGCCATAGGGGCCGAGGAGAGAGGGATGAGGACGGTGGCGGAGACATTCGTCTCGGCCGGGGAGTCGGGGGACCTGAATCATAATCTTTCTATCCTTTTCGACTTTAACCGTTTTTAAACACGCGCTTTCCTCCCACACAACCACTAGTGGGCAAAGTGAAGTAGCATCCAGATCGGTAGGTTTGGGCGATTAACCGAAAATGTATCGAAAACTACGCGACATTTAGAACCTCTAACCGACTAAAGATCTTGCTCGTGTCATAATCGTAATCGAGATAGAAGTTTGAAATAATCGGGGTTATTGATTTGACGTCATATCGCCCGGCCCTAACGAGCACGATGAGTGAGATAAGATGCAGGGGTCGTCTGGCTGAAGAGCATTCAAAGCTGGCCAATGCTAATTATGGAATTAGTAGACAGACAGTTGAGGGAATCACAGCACAACAAGGTGGATCCAAAATGTGCGCAAGCAAACACACACACACACACACACACACACACACACACACACACACACCAAGCCAATCCAATGTCTTCATGGCTTCAGAACCTGATGGAATGCGAGATTCCCTCAAGTTGGAGCACAGAGGACAGGGCATCGGATAAAACCCAATCTCACCTCTATCTAATCCCTCAGAGTTTGGGCGGGTGGTTCTGAGCCCATCAAAGTCCGCCTGTCTGAGAAGAGAGGATGGTGTCAGGCAGCGGGCTCATGATGGAAATACAGATGAAAATAGTCAATATGTCTATAGACGTTTTCACCAGAGCGCAACCCCACAGCACTTCCTTTTTCTCAGCATTCGGCAAACTGCAGAAATATTCACTTGACATTGACGTTACTTTTGTTTTTGCCGCTCAGCTGTATAGACGGCTTTCACGGAATGGTCAGTCCTGCACTTGAATGTTTTTTTCTTTTCTTTTATGTCCATAGCAAACACTGCAACAGGAAGTGAGCGGGGGTTCAATTTAGAATGTTTTTGTTGTCAAGTTAAAACCGTCTATAAGCCCTCACAGCTATGTCTTCCAGTGTGGCTGTGCATGTTTTCGTGACCCAAGAACGCTTTGGAAAAGGCAGGGTGAGACGGGGCTTTCAGACATAGACTAAGCCCCCGTTCACACAGGACGCCGAAGCAACGCTCAACCTAAGCTCAACCTACGCTCAACCCACAAGTTTCATTTAGGCGTCCTTGTTAACAGGCGAGGCCGTTCACACCACCCGCGCGCGTGCCACACCGAAGCCACGCTCACGCCTCGCTCAAGCGATCGTTCAGGATTCAGTCCTATTTTCCGAAGGGTGACCGTCGCGTGAAGCTTGAAGCTGCCAGGCAAGTCAATGGGAGTTGTGGGCGGGTTCAAGGCACGTCGAGGAGGCGCTGAGAGGAAAAGGGAAGGCTTCTTGTGTGAACGGTTAGGCTTGTGCCTGCCTCAAGCTTCGGCTCTGCTACACGATTTCACGATTTCAGATGGCAGCCCGTCTTTATTGTCACACGAACACACCACAACACATGCATGCGGCCACTACACACACTCATGCTGACGGTGGCCGGTGAAATATGTCCTCTGCATTTGACCCATCCAGGCTTGTCCTTTCCTCCAGGGGGGCAGGCCAGGAGCAGTGGTCGCTTTTTCTTTCCAGCGCCCGGGGACCTTCATTGGACCATCATTGGACCAACTTCAGATGTTGTCATCACTGGTCGGATGACAATCTTCTGCATGTTTTTAGTGGGGGGTTATGTACGGAGGAACCCCCTGGGGGGTACGGGGAGAACATGCAAACTCCACACAGAAAGGCCCTTTCGACGAGATAGCCCACCTGGGCAGTAGGCACTGAAGATATGGGGGGGTCACAACTCTAGCGCCCACAGCGTCCCAGGTGAGAATCGAACCCAAGACCTTCTAGCTGTGAGGCGACAGCGCTTACCACTGCACCACCGTACCCCACGTTCGGCGTCCTGTGTGAACAAGGGTTAAGTGGGAGAAGGAGAGAAGAGAGAGAAGAGAGAGAGAGAGAAGAGAGAGAGAGAGAGAGAAGAGAGAGAGAGAGAAGAGAGAGAGAGAGAAGAGAGAGATAGAAGAGAGAGAGAGAGAGAGAAGAGAGAGAGAGAGAGAGAGAGGAGAGAGAGAAGAGAGAGAGAGAGAGAGCGCGCCAGGCTACTGACTACGCAATCATATCAAATGAGAGCAGCATCAGCAGCACCATTAAAGGCACCGATTGGTCGATTGGGGGATTCAGATGACTCCAGTTTAATTAAAGTGAGCGAGGGTCATCAAACGCCTCCTTTCAACTCCCTCTCTGGGCCCGGGCAGTAAACGCTTTCAACTCCCTCTCTGGGCGCTGGCAGTAAACGCTGTCTGTTGACTTGATGAAATCTCCTAAGTGAGTAAACTACTGTGCATGAGTAAACTACTGTGCATGACTAAACTACTGTGCATGAGTAAACTACTGTGCATGAGTAAACTACTGTGCATGAGTAAACTACTGTGCATGTGTAAACTACTGTGCATGAGTAAACTACTGTGCATGACTAAACTACTGTGCATGAGTAAACTACTGTGCATGAGTAAACTACTGTGCATGTGTAAACTACTGTGCATGAGTAAACTACTGGCGCAGGACAAAGGGCAGATCACCTTGGAAGCCGCGGCGTCCACAGTATAATTTCAGTCAACTTTTTCCCCCACTTTAATTAAAACCCTTGTTTTTGGTTTATAATTCTGACAGCAGAAGTGTTCACATAGCCTAATTACACTCTGCTCGCTATAGAAAGTAAAAGCCAACACAGTTTTTTCTCATTAGCATTATAGTTTTTTCTCATTAGCATTATAATTGAGCATCTTGTTGATTTCTCCCCTCAAGAGCTGCGTTGCTTAATGAGCTATGAATGACACATATTGTGCTAAAGGTAGCCGTCTATCAGCATGGCTCCCCCGGGCATACAGAGAGGAACACAACGTCTCGCGTAGGGGAATTAAGACTGGAGCTGGAGAGAGGTAAAATTGAAAAATGGCTGTCCTGGGGGCAAGATAGTCGATCCGATATTGTTAACAAAATAGGTGACATGAGGACTCGTTGCTGTTCTATGAAGAAACAGCCGTCCGCAGAGTGACAAATGGATTTGACTCAATTGACGGTAAGGAATATGAAAAATAATCATTCTGGCCAAATAACAGCCCTGAAACGAAATCAGATTTACATAATAACATCGAGTCAGGCAGGCAGGCACGTGCAGAGGAAACTTAGGTAATGAGCTGGGTAGTCTGGGTAGTGTGGAGGTAAAAGCACTCGCCTATACTGTACCACCGTGTGGAGACCCGGGTTCAATTACTTCCAGCTTAGTCAGATGTTCTGACAGACACAATTGTCAGTGGGGTATGTGTCCTGGTCGCTGCACTAGCGCCTCCTCTGGCCTGTTTGGGGAGAGCGGGAACTGGGGGAATAGCGTGATCCTCCCTCCCACGTGCTACAGTACGTCCTGCCGGTGAAACTCATCACTCTGTCAGGGGAAAAGCAGAGGCTGGTGACTGCACATGTATCAGAGGAAGCATGTGCTGTGCATGTCTACGGCTCTCCCCAGATCAGCAGAGGAGGTGCAGCAACGACCGGGACTGCAGGGGGAATTGGCCAAGTACAACTGGGGAGAAAATCCAAAATCTTGATAAAACAAAAACAAAACTTAGGTAGCACCATAATAGCCATATCTCCCCTCATTCCATCAGGAGGAGCAAGCCTCTCGTCGCAGCGCCCCCGGATCTTATCGCACCTCGGCCAAAATTCCTTGAAATATGTTTTGTTTGGTCTTCATATCTCCACCCTGCCTCGCCTGCCACTATCTCCCCACTATCTCTC
>NC_139629.1:6462144-6494570 GCF_964638095.1 Poromitra crassiceps
GAAAAACATCTGAAGCTTTCTATGTTGGAGTCCAGGTATGTTTTGTACAAGGAAGTGTCTCAGTGTGTTGCTGTTTTAAATTGCCCATTTCGTTGTTTTGTTTGTGTTGATCTCGTCTTTCTCCTATTTGATTTGATTTGTATCGCTGATAAAGACAGCCAAGAACATTATCAAAGACACCAGCCACCCCGCTCATACCCTGTTCTCACTCCTCCCTTCCAAAAAACGCTATCGGAGCATCAAATCACACACCACCCGTCTCAGTAACAGTTTTTTCCCTCAGGCAGTCAGGCTGCTGAACAGTTGACACACACACTGCAACGCACTATCACTTTGTTGTCAGGGCCGATTCTAGGGGGGGGCAGGGGTGGGCTATGCCCACCCAAAAATTAATCTTGCCCACCCAAAAAAAAAAAAAAAAAAAAAATTGTATCTCCCTTTTTGAATTCCAGAAGGTTGGAGACCACTGGGTTAGTTAGTTTAGGGCACCTAACAGTTGTAGTTATAGCTTTAATTTGATTTGAGAAATAAGCTCATCCAATGCAAAGAATATTATGGAGTTGATTATTTTAAACTATGGATGAAGGATTGTTATTTATTTGTTAGGGTAACAAAGTCAATCTGCTTTCAAAGTTTTAATTTCAATAAGACTAAAAGTCTTGTAAATATAGGTTTGAAGGCTAAATGGCAAATAGTTTTTAGCTATGGTTAAGTCTCACTGCACTAGTCTTTAATTTGATTTGAGAAATAAGATCATCCAATGAAAAGAAATGTTATGGAGTTGATTATTTTAAACTGGATGAAGTATTTTTATTTATTTTTAGGGTAAGTCAATCTGCTTTCAAAGTAGTTTTCTTTGTCACTTTTCAGTTTGAATTTGAATAAGACTAAACGTCTTGGAAATATAGCAATAGTTTTGTAAATAGTTAGTTTGTACATGTTTGCTAATAGTTTTGACAATAATAATGTAAACACTGGCCTGTCACCTGAGTGAAAGTTCCTACTTACAGTTTGGTGACCAAAAACAGAATGGTGACTCCTACTGGAACAATTTGGTTCAGTGTTTATGCCTGTGTTGCTGTCTGTTGTAGTGTAAAACGACTAAAGGGAGAGCAGGTGGTTACATGAAAGTGAGTGAGAAAAGGAGAAGATACTGAATAATGACATCACAACAGTATAATCCTAATGTTAATTTAAAATTAAATATTCTTGGATGAAAGTCCAAAAAACGTCAAATTTTCTTCGCCGCTGCCCTTGCAGGCAGCACCGAGAGTCCATTCCTACCTAAAAGTACTTCCAGCGCCACTGAATATAATGCAATTTAATCCCCATCCCCGAACCCCACAACCTCTGGTAACCTACCGCCAAAGTTGCCCCCTACCAGCCCACCCTAGTGTGGCAGGCTAGATACGGGCCTGTTTGTTGTGCACCAATATTGTATTGTACTGTATTGTGGATTGTGTTATGTTTACACGTACTGTGTACAGACATGTTTGTATCACGTCACGTGTAGCCTACATAGTTATGTAGGTCTACACCCTTTTTCTGTCGGTCTTTGTGACCATGTCCTTGTGTGTTTAAGGCTGAGGGTGCTCAGAGCATAAAGAATTTCATTGTATTTATACATTGTATTATACAAATAAACTACTTGAACTTGAACTTGACAGCGTGCGCCTGGCTGGCTTGCTGTAAAAGTTGTAAACAGAGTTTGACAGTTGACAGCCGGTTTCTGTCAGCTGACTAACATAAACAACAGATTTCTAAATAGCCGTTATTTTTGATAAACTGAGCACACAGGGGTAATATAAATAGTTACTTTGACAGACTTCATTTTTTTCTAAACTTATAAAAGTGCCAAAAATAACCCTCAACGGTGGATAGAGCTCAAACGGCTTTGTCGAGACCATGGCGCATTGATATGAACGATGCAGACCATTTGCCTGGAACTACTTGGTGTAGATTATCAACTAATAATGGACACCCTGCAGCGAATCAGAATCGAGTATTCACCCAGACCATGGTATAACATGAATTATAAAACGGCTCTCTCAAATCAAGCAATCTGATTGGTTCACAGCCATTGTATAAATCCAGTAACCCACTCCAATAACCCATGGCCATGGGTTATTGAGTTGCCATGGCAACTCTCTTACTAAAAGGCTTTGGTTACCTCAAATGACAGTGTAGAAAAAACAAATGGCGGAGACAGCTGTCAGATCCTTGTGAATTGATCTTCGCTTATAACTTTACTGATACTTCGCAGAAAATTATGTTTTGTACAAGAATAGACGCGGGCTAATGTCTTCTTTGCAAAAAAAAGGCTGTTAACCCCGAATTTAACCCCGCATTTAACCCCGTAACGTTAGTTGGTGTCGGGCTTTCCAGAAAGCTCTCAGCTTCTCAGCAAGCGCTGAGAATGCAGCGCTGCGCTCGAGCTGCGTGTCGGGCTTTCCAGAAAGCTCTCAGCTTCTCAGCAAGCGCCAGGATTGGCCAATGTCAACTTCAGTCTCCAGAATGATCCAATCAAATCACCCGCACGTTCTTGCGGTCCCGCCTTACAGTAGTGTTTCAACTGACTCTACCAGAATGCCATGGCAGTCGGACTTATAGTACTATTATTATTATATTATCATACTTGGAAACCGTTTTATAAAAGCAATATAGCACTCGAGCAGCGTGTGTTGTGGCATATATCCCGCTGCTCAGCAGTTATCCCACTCGGCCTGCGGCCTCGTGGGATAACAGCTGATCAGCGGGATATATTTGCCACAACACACTAGCTCTCATGCTATATTGCTTAATTATACTTCCATCATGTACAGTTTGCTGGAGGAGGTGATGCCCTCTAAGCAAGAAGAGATGTCCAACTCATCATTAGTATAGTCTGTCACAAATGTTGGAAAACCATATCCGCCATGAGCATCCAACAAACCGACAGTGACACAGTCACAAAACAGGTCCTGATTGAGCTCAGGAGGAGGATAACTCTTGACAGGCAGCAGACATTCCCCTGGCATGTACTGGACATTTTATTTTGCCTTTAATTGTATTCATGATGTATTGATGTGATGCATTTTTGTTAGCCTTGACCCTCGATCATGTAAGCATCTTTTTGTGCCTTTGTATTGTGATTTGTTGTGTTTTTGTATTTTTTGTTAAACCCTCTGAACCTTTTTGATATAAAGACGTTTAAAAAAGTAAAAGCTATATTAAACTTAAAAAAAGACAAATGGAGGATTGTTAGTTTATGAGCAACTTCAGAGAAAACAGTACAGGATGAAGTATATTGGTAGCCTATTATATGATTGTGATTATTTGACCATACGCTATCCGGAATTGGAGACCCTGACACTAGTAACCAGAGGCAGTTGCCCGACGTGCCCGATTATGCAGTCCGCGCCTGAATGGAGATGTCGGGACTCTTCTATCTACGATTAACGTTAATTTTGTGCAGCTGGTATTCTCTCTCCCCGACTCTATCACACGGGTGTGAGGCATTGCTATCTGAGGATTGATTGCTCCTGATTGGTTGGCTGAATCACCTGGTTGGGGGGTGAGCTCTGATATTTGATCCCTCCCCAGTCACTGGCTTTACACCAGCTCAGCAAGATGAACAGATCATCATCACGGCAGTGGCACACTGACAAAAGAAAGTTTAGGACGGAGTGGCAAGACGAGTATTTTTTTACCGAAGTAAATTCAACAGCGGTTTGTCTCATTTGCAGACAGAGAGTGGCTGTTTTGAAAGAGTACAATATACGTCGCCACTACAAAACTGATTTTCAAAGTACCTTGAGGATTTTTCAAGTTGTGAATTACGGTAAGTCAGATTTCTCTCTTGATTACAAAGGTGGAAAATACAACAGTTTTTAACTGGGTGTTTACTGATTAAATGTTTAAGCTCCCCACAAATGCAGATGTTTTTTTAAATATATATAACCAATTGCAAATTATTACAATTACCAAACAGATAAAAAGTAGATTATTATATTGAAATGTTATTTTAGATTTAGAATGTAAATTTTCTATAAAACACAATACATTTTAATGTAATTCCACACATGGCCGTAACTAGCTATGAGAAGGGGAGGTCCGGACCTCCCCTAATATTTCAGAGGAATTTTTTTTTTTTTTTTTTTTTTTTTTTTTTTATAAAACAATCTGCATGGAAAAGCATGAAAAACACGGGATCGCTTTTATTTTGAAACGAAAGGCAGGTCAGGCAGGAAGTCATCTGACGCCGCGTCCGCGGTAACTTGACAACATAATATATTTTATTTTATTTTTCAATCGTTCCTATCAGGAATAAATAAATGTCCCTCTGTATGTTTTTTTTATTATCGATGATGACTTTGTGTGTTGTGTACGGCTTGGGTTGTGTACCTGTGTTTGTAGGTGTCATTTTGATATGAATTTGGCTAAAACAGTTTGTGTTTGTTAGTTACAATTATGTTGACAGGAGAGCTGAGCAGGTGGTGACATGAAAGAGAATATACTGAATAATGACATCACAACAGTATAATCCTAATGTTGATTTAAAATGATATATTACTCTAAATATGGCTAAAAAAGGGGGAAAAAAACCCTCAAATTTTTTTCGGCGGCACCCTTGCGGGCGCCACCGAATCCGCCTCCCTTGCTGGACATCCCCTATTTCGGGACCCTGGTTACGGCCCTGATTCCACAACGTTTATTTTTGGCCCTCGGCCCTCCACCCAGATTGAGTTTTGGCCCTTCATGGGAAATAATTTGGGCACCCCTGGTCTAAATCAAAGTGTGGCAGTATCCCATCCCCAGTAACTAGGATGCTGTAGATTCACACTATTAGCCAAAGTTAATTTCATCATCTCCTCCCCTGCCAGTCACTAAGAAGATATGTAAGTACAAGGAGGCAAGCAGTTTACTAAGTCGTGTTACATGATTTCTGTGGAAAGAACATTCTCAAACCTTCAAAACTTCAAACCCACTGCCACTCAAGGCTTTAAGGGTAAAATGTAAAACACTTCACTTCACTGCAATACACAGTGTCACTGAATCAGAACAGGTGACCTTGAAACACAAAATGGATGATATTAAACAACATAGGCTGTGCAGCAGTGTTAATTTTGGCAGCTATTTTAGATTGAGTCATATTCTTTAGTCAAAATATTTTAGTAATTTCTATCCTTGATAGTTTTAGTCTAGTTTTAGTCGACGACAAGTAACGCAAAACATTTTAGTCCAGTTTTAGTCGACGAAAAATCATAACATTTTAGTCAACTTTTAGTCATTGCTTCTAGTCTAAATGGTTTCTGTCTTTAAACTAATTAAATTAGGCCAATACAGCCATTGGAAATTGGAATCAAGGTTAACAGGTTGTATCCAGTGTTGAAATTCGTAAAGCAACATTAAACTCTTAACACTTGACTTTTACTTGTGTAATATCCAGGGGCCGGTTGCACCAACTGGTCTTACGACTGGTCTTAAGCTAAGTCGGTCGTAACTTTACGACCTAACAGCTACGCCGGCTAAGACCGGGCGTAAATATTACGCCTAGTCCAGAGCAGGCGTAAGGTGCAGTCATGGGTGCAGTATAGACGGTTTTCACCTGTGTTTTGCGCAATAGCTACAACCCCTCAGCACTCTGGCTGTATTCAGACCCGAGTTATAAACTGGAAACCGCAGTACGTTATAAACGTTATAAATATAGTCACGTTATAAACAACTAACCAATGCTGGGGGTCCGTATGGAAAGTGGAAATCGAAATGGTTAAAAGTTAAATCAATTTGGTCATTCAGTGGCGTTTTACTGCCATGTAAAGTAACGACAAGTAACAGTTAGCCGCTAACATTAGCCACACTATTACAGCTGATTACCCATCAGCGGAGCATCATTTGACGTCAGCACACTCTTCTAAACAGGTCGCGTGCTGCATTCCAGTCGGCATTCCCATGCTTTCACATGGACGCGCATCGCTACGACCGGCGTAGTTAAGACCAGACGTAAGCCCTGTTGGTGCAACAGGCATAAGTCCACTCTAAAGACTGGTCTTAACTAAGACCGACGTAGGAGTTACGACCAGGCATAGTTAAGACCAGTTGGTGCAACTGGCCCCAGATTCCTTATCAGTTTGATAGCTCTAGCCTAGACTATCCCATCAGTGTTAATTTTGGCAGCTATTTTAGATTTAGTTTTAGTCTTTAGACTAAAATGCTTATTAGTTTTAGTCACATTTTAGTCATTTGTATCCTTCATAGTTTTTATCAGTGAAAATAGGTAGTCGACGAACATTTTTCGTCATAGTTTTCGTCGATGAAATTAACACTGCTGTGCAGGTGTGTGCAGTGCAATCCATCTTGATGCTGTCACAGGGTTTACAAGGCAGGCCCACAATGCAGCACACAGCGGGCAACTTTGTAGCACCACAACGTTTCACTGAAGATGACGACCACATCATTGAGCCATGACACAGTGACGCTAACGAGCTGGGCATCATTGAGCCATGAGACAGTGAAGCTAACGAGCTGGGCATCATTGAGCCATGACACAATGACGCTAAAGAGCTGGGCATCATTGAGCCACGACACAGTGAAGCTAACACGCTGGGCACCAGTGAGCCATGACACAGTGAAGCTAAAGAGCTGGGCATCATTGAGCCATGACACAGTGAAGCTAAAGAGCTGGGCATCATTGAGCCATGACACAGTGAAGCTAACAAGCTGGGCATCATTGAGCCACGACACAGTGATGCTAACGAGCTGGGCACCAGTGAGCCATGACACAGTGAAGCTAACGAGCTGGGCATCATTGAGCCATGACACAGTGAAGCTAAAGAGCTGGGCATCATTGAGCCATGACACAGTGAAGCTAAAGAGCTGGGCCTCATTGAGCCATGAGACAGTGAAGCTAATGAGCTGGGCATCATTGAGCCATGACACAATGACGCTAAAGAGCTGGGCATCATTGAGCCACGACACAGTGAAGCTAACAAGCTGGGCACCAGTGAGCCATGACACAGTGAAGCTAAAGAGCTGGGCATCATTGAGCCATGACACAGTGAAGCTAACAAGCTGGGCATCATTGAGCCATGACACAGTGAAGCTAACAAGCTGGGCATCATTGAGCCACGACACAGTGATGCTAACGAGCTGGGCACCAGTAAGCCATGACACAGTGAAGCTAAAGAGCTGGGCATCATTGAGCCATGACACAGTGAAGCTAAAGAGCTGGGCATCATTGAGCCATGACACAGTGAAGCTAAAGAACTGGGCATCATTGAGCCATGACACAGTGAAGCTAAAGAGCTGGGCATCATTGAGCCATGACACAGTGAAGCTAAAGAGCTGGGCATCATTGAGCCATGACACAGTGACGCTAAAGAGCTGGGCATCATTGAACCATGACACAGTGAAGCTAAAGAGCTGGGCATCATTGAGCCATGACACAGTGAAGCTAACGAGCTGGGCATCATTGAGCCATGACACAGTGAAGCTAACGAGCTGGGCATCATTGAGCCATGACACAGTGACGCTAAAGAGCTGGGCATCATTGAGCATGACACAGTGATGCTAAAGAGCTGGGCATCATTGAGCCATGACACAGTGAAGCTAAAGAGCTGGGCATCATTGAGCCATGACACAGTGAAGCTAAAGAGCTGGGCATCATTGAGCCATGACACAGTGAAGCTAACGAGCTGGGCATCATTGAGCCATGACACAGTGAAGCTAAAGAGCTGGGCATCATTGAGCCATGACACAGTGACGCTAAAGAGCTGGGCATCATTGAGCCATGACACAGTGAAGCTAAAGAGCTGGGCATCATTGAGCCATGACACAGTGACGCTAAAGAGCTGGGCATCATTGAGCCATGACACAGTGAAGCTAAAGAGCTGGGCATCATTGAGCCATGACACAGTGAAGCTAATGAGCTGGGCATCATTGAGCCATGACACAGTGAAGCTAAAGAGCTGGGCATCATTGAGCCATGACACAGTGAAGCTAAAGAGCTGGGCATCATTGAGCCATGACACAGTGATGCTAAAGAGCTGGGCATCATTGAGCCATGACACAGTGATGCTAAAGAGCTAGGCACCAGTGAGAAGGCATTGATTGCTTTGCTGGCCGAGTTTGAGTGCAGCATGACAGAAATCAATGTGGAGACACAGTAAGGTGTGTGGGGGGGGGGGGGGGTAGATTGAGAATGGACAGAGATACTGTAGAAGGAAATCATACTGTACTGTACGTATCACTGTATTGTATGTATGTGAAAGACACAGGGCCGGAGGACAAGGGAGAAAGGAAGCTAGAGGCAGATCAGGAGATGTTATTGATGAAGACACTGCAGTGGTCATATTTCACACTGCCTCATACACAGCCAGGCTGCGTCAACATGGCCTCGTACACAGCCAGGCTGCGTCAACATAAGCAATGATAAGCAATGCATTGTTGACCTTTTCAATGAACATTTTGTTTCTGCTTGGTATTTGTTTGACCGTACATACCCTGGTTTTAACTCTAGTGCCGTAAGCCCTCCCTCCTACTGCTGATGGCACTTTAGATTCTGGTTTTGTTTTTGAGTGCATTTCTACAGCTGATGTCCTCAAGGCTCTTAAAGCCATAGACCCCAAAAAGCCATCAGGCCCTGACCCTTATTTATTAAGACTTTCAGCAGAGCTGATAGCTGAGCCCGTGGCTCACATTTTTAACATTTCACTCTCTACAAATACATCCCTAAAATTGGGAAGGAGGCCTATGTTTTACCCCTTTTTAAAGGGGGAGACTGCACTGACCTTGAAAACTATCGTCCTATTTGTAAGCTTTCGGTGGTTGCTAAGATCATGGAATCATGGAATGGTAAATGCCCAGTTTTTAGGCTGCGTCAGCATCGCCTCAGGCTAGCAGAGAGACCATCCATTACGCTGCCCAGCCTCTCATTCTTGCAGAGCCGACACAAAATCCTGCTCGACCACCTTAGCAAACCATTGTTTGTCTGCCACGTTGTCTCTCGCGGGGCAAAAATAAATGCTGCCATCCCAGTCTGTTTCTCCAAGTGTGGAGCTTGTATCATTTTATATTTCTCTCTGTGATCTGGGGCTTGCTGCCATCGATTCGTCATGGCGATGAGGGAAACAGACGATGTGGCTGTTGCTAAGCAACACACCCACACCTTACTACTCCTCTGCCTTCCTCTCCAGACTCCACCAGCCTTACCAAAGATGACGCCACAATATCCCCCTCCCAAATATCACAACTTTTCTACACCTCCACCACCTCCATCCTCACCTCCTCCATCACCGTCTGGTATGCTGCTGCTGCTGCCCTCAAGGACATCTCCAGACTGCTGCGCATCATCCCCTGTGCTGAAAAGGTGGTCGGATGCAGCCTGCCATCCCTTGAGGACCTGCACACCGCCAGGACGCTGAAGCAGTCTCAGAAAATCATGGCCGACCCCTTCCACCCAGGCCACAAACTCTTTGATGCTCTGCCCCTTGCAGACTTGGAGACTGAGGTCTGGCAGAACCAGGATCTCACATCACAAGGATAGCTTCTTCCCAACTGCCATCCACCTCTCCAACAAGACCCGACAGCCCCCATGAATAAGGACTTTATCACCCCACCCCCGAGCACAGCCGGATAGTTAACAGGGCAAGGTCCCCCCCACTGACATGATCCTGCCCCCCCCTTCCCCAATTTTTGTGATTGTTTTGTGATTGTTTTCTATATAGATTTTGCCTTCTGCTATTGATTGACTGCTACGCTGCATACTTGCACTAAGACAAATTCCTCATTTGTATTCTGATTACTTACGGTGTCTATTAAAGTGAATCTTGAAACTTATATACTGTGTATATATATGACGCCACAATATCCCCATCCCAAATATCACAACAGTACACAACCAGATAATGGTGTAAACAGATCTAGCATCATGATGTTGCTGATAGTGTGAGTATCAAGTGTCCCTATGGCAAACATCAGAACCATCATTTTAATGTGGAAAAATAAGGCTGTAACTTTTCATTTGCAGAATAGAGTCTACCACCTTTTTAGGCTGACACAAACCTATGATATAAATCAATAGTATACATCATATCACACTGATGAAAGTTATAAGATGACTGGGTCTGTAAAAAGCATTAAGGTTTTGTGAAAGTATAATTGCAATTTCATGCTTAAAGGTCCAATCCGTAAGTTCTAACTATTACTGACACCGGTGGCCATTAGGGGAACTGCAGGTAGCATGTGTGTGAGCTGGCACGCGTGCACTGTATTCGCACGCGCCCAGCAGCTGCCTGGCTAAACACAATGAATGACAGCAGAGGTGTTGGTTGCTTTGTAACGTTATCTGATAAAAGTCACCTGAAAACGGCAACCTGGACAATTTATTGGCCAGATCAGCCTCAAGACGGCCGGGAAGGATTCTGAACGGATTAGCGGACTTCATTGTGGAATGTTTGGTCGTGTTTTGGCTTGCGTGGGTGCGGGGAAGTCATTAGCAAGAGCCAGGAAATAGCCTGCTCCCCGTACAGAGACTGTACGGGGAGAAGGCTATTTACTGGGGGTGATGGGAGCTAGACGCGACCAAACGGAACAGTCAAACAATGTTCCAGAAGCATAACAGTAGTAACGTTATTTACGACTGCCACATTATCCACACAAGACGGTAACGTTATTAGTGGAACTTCTGTGTGGTAATCGATTATCTATATTAGTTAGCAAGCAAGCTAACGTTATGATAGGCAGCCTCAGCAGCTAACTGTTAGCTGACCAAACGGAACAGATATGTTACTGCAGTCAGTCAAACAATGCTCCATGACCACAAGACGGTAACGTTATTAGCTTCTGGGTGGTAAATCCAAAGCCGCATTAGCAAGCAGCTAAGCTAACATTATATAGCCGGGCCAAAACCACAATATCATCACAGCAGCTAAAAATACGTAACGTAGCCTTCTTCTTCGTTGGTGTTTAATAATGGCTGGCTGAAGCGCTGGGAGGCGAGCCTTTCTTCTTCATTGGTGTTTAATAATGGCTGAAGCGCTTGGAGGCAAGAGGCAGGCTCGAGAACGCGCAGAATGTCACATCCAATTTTCCTGGAAATCTCTACCCGTGATGAGGAGAATCACACAGGCATCGCTTTCGAATGGCTGAACGCAGAGAGACGTGGCTGGGCTAATTTTTTAAGTTAACACTTTGTGAACATTTATTTCCCCTCCGAACTTACGGATTGGACCTTTAACATGATAACAATGTGAAAGATGCATGGAAGTACATGTATGTGGGCGGTGATGCTGAAAGACAAATTTATTTTCGGATGAAAATGGAGCATAAATGAGCTCTTAGATTACAAGTTTTTTAGTTAACTGAAAATATTTTTACTTCAGCAGTACTGTACAAATATATACAACCTTTTTATAGCCCAAAATCCATTCAAAACCATGCTTAGCCATTATATCACATATTGCCAGCCATTGTACCGTAAAGGTATCGTTTCCAATCCAATAAATCACTATGTGAATAAAGCGTTGTGGGAGGGTGACGGTGCTTCAATGAAGAAAACACCACCCTCACCATTACCTGTGCCTACATGTGCAATGTATTTGGGGGGGGGTACAGTAGGTCAAGTCTGAGTACATTTGTTAATGTCTTGTCTTTAGGTAACATGACTGCTAACTACTTACAATGCTCTACTAAATACAGTACATGTGTTTACCACAAAACAGGGATGGCTAGCTGATCAGATACTGTGGTTAGCTAGCTAACAAGCTGTCATTATCTAAACACTAAATCAATCAGATCAGTGATGAGGGGATCACTTCACAGGTACTGTTAACCAAGAGCAGAGGACCTAGCTCCATTATGGCTGCCACAGGGTGTGTGATGTCACCTGAGAACTCTATCAGACTCCAATTAGGCTACTATACAATCATAGGACGCACATTCAGTGAAACATCCAGTGTTGTAGTCAAGTCAATATATCTTGAGTCTAATTAAGTCAAGTCTCAAGGCCCCAATGTTCGAGTCTGAGTCACCAAAGAAGAGTCCGAGTCGAGTCCCCATTACCCGAGTCTGAGTCGGGAGTTACTGAACATGAGCGTGAATCCACATATAAGTGGCACACACCTGCCTGCCCTTGCACGAAATTGAATCATGTCCCCATATAAAAATAGCTATCAATATCTTATACCAAATTATTAGGGCCTATTACAAAAAACAGCAACAACAAAAAACAGTCTTTATCAATTAACAAGTCCGAGTCTTCGTCTCCAACCTCCAAGTCCGAATGAGTGAATGTTTGAGTCCAAGTCCAAGTCATCAGTGCTCAAGTTCAAGTCGAGCCATGAGTCCTGAAAATCTATCAAGGACTTGACAGAACAAGACTACAACCCTGCACACACGGTATAAGTAAAGCCCATGGCACACCAATCAAACTACAAACACAGATGTTTGTTTGGTGTGCTATGGCTGTCTGGCCTTGTTTGGAGATGTTTACAGATGTTTGGTCAGATTCCACATGTTCAATCCTTGTTTGTCCGTGTTTAGCCCATGGCACACCAATCAAACATTCTCCAACAATTGCCATTGGCAGTTGTTGGATAATGTTTGATTGGTGTGCCATGGGCTTAATTGATATTCCGAGTCCTACTGATTTGTACCTGTGTGCTCCTGATCCATCCACAGCAGCACCCCGGGCGGCTTGACCCCGGCCAGGGCACCACTCCTCTGCTCCGCTCCCCGTCTCCCTCCGCTGCCCCAATTACGGTTCGTATGTGCCTGTCTGTGAGGTGTGGGGGTCAGTGTTTTTGTGTGTCAAGGGGCAACCTCCGCAGCTGAAAAATGAAGCCAATGCCGAAGTGCGTAAAGACGGCATTCTTTCTAATGGCCTGCAGGTGGCGACTCCACCGATTGTATAGAAGTCAATGGGAAAATGACCCTACTTCTCACCTCATTCATGACCTCAGTAAACACGTCCCTAATGAGTTTATGGTATCGATCGCTAGTTTCAAGTTTTCTTCAATACAGCATGATGTTCATTTAGTAAGTTATGGTCTCATTTAAAGTAAAATAGATGATAAAGCAGACTATGCGTTGGGGCACAATTGACATGTCGCCTGTCCAATGATCACGTAGCTTGTCGATCGCGGACCGATAGCAGGCGGTCCTGCAGCTCTAGCTCCATAGCTGCTTCTGGCTCCAAAAAAATAAACAAGATAATGACAGTCAAAATGCCAAACTCGAGGCTTCAAAACAAGAAACCAATGGGTGACATTGCAGTTGCCGCGTCCATACTTCCACACAGTCTCTGGTGCGTGGACGGCTGCGTGCTCTACTGGAAGGCCAGCAGGAACATGAGCACCACATTGATGATGACGAGCAGCATCATTATGAGGAATACCACCACCTTCTGGGTCTCTGGGTGGAGGTTGCAGCGCAGCAGGGTGTTGAGGAGGCCTGCCCTCTGACGCCCCCCGGAACCCCCGCCCGAGCCCCGCGCCATCAGGCCAGACACCTCCTCCTCTCCCCCCTCCTCCTCCTCCTCTGAGCCCCCCCGGCCTCCGCCCCGGCCCCTCCCTCTCCCTCGCCGCTCCCTCAGCGCTGAGCCGCCACACCAGACTGCCCGCTCCCCCCGGCCGCCGTTCTCTAGCGTCCGCCTCCTCCGCTCGGCTCCTCCGGCGGCCGCCTCCTCGACCGGGTCCTCTCCCGCAGCCACTTTGCCGATGCCCCGTTTGGCCCCGGCCCGCCTTGGAGGCTGGGTGGTGCGCGTTCGTGTCAGCGTGCGTCTGGTGTGGAGCTATTTCCTTTTCCGTCTTTTACGCCCCTTTCTCCTCTGTTCAGACTCGGGCCCCCTTTCTTCTCTCACTTGCCTTTCTTCTGGCCTTTTTGTTCGTCGTCACTCTTTCTCTCTCTCGGTCGGCTGCTGTCAGGACGAGAGGCGGAGGAGAGGATGCTGCGTCTCTCCCGTTCTATTCTCCATGCTCGGCCCTCCCCCTCTTCTGTTCTCTCCTCTTGTTCTCTGCTCCGTTCTCCCCTCTCTCTCGTTGGCATCAGCCTGCGTATGCACACGGCCGTTTCTCTCCCACTCAGACCGGCCGACCGGCCATTTGTTCTTCTATATTAGCCCCTTTCTGTCGCTCCGCTCTCCCCCTCCCTGAGTATGCTCCAGCTAAAATGGTGCTCGGTGCTCTGCTGTTGTCTCAGCCCTCCATCTAACTACCAGGATCGCCCTCTCTTTTCTCTCTCCTTCCCTTTTTTGTGTGCACCCACCCTCACACAGCCGGCAGCCAATCAGGATGCAGAGTATGTCAGCGTATCCTGGATACGGGAGTGGTTGAGGCAAGGGCCCTAGCAACGCCAGGGAGGGTGGGAGAGGGGAGGGGAGGGAGAGATGAGAGGCCATGCAGAATAATGGACTACTCCCAAGGGAAATGTGTTTGCCTGAGTGCCTGCAGCCATTCGTTTGCGTGAACATATATTTAATGCGTCCGTGCGTGCAAATTTCCGTCTGCATATTTTTTACCATATTTTCTGGGTCTTCCCCTTCTGCCTCAGGTATACTTGATCTTCATCTGCAGAATAAAGCTGTTATACATGGATTAGCAGTATTATTTTCCTGTGATTATATCATACATACCGCCATTTTAGCCAATTAGATTGTTGTGTGGCTGACCTTGGTGAAAGCATTGAATCGTTATTGTTGTTTCCCCCCGTGCGTGGGTCTCCACCTCTCTATGTGACTGACCTCAATATGCAGGTGGAAGCAACATGTCTACACCATGCTAGCTTCACATTCAATCAGGCAGGCATGTGTACACACCCCACGGTAATAAGAATCAGGCATATGTAAACACCCCATGGTAATAAGAATCAGGCATGTGTAAACACCCCATGGTAATAAGAATCAGGCATATGTACACACCCCATGGTAATAAGAATCAGGCATGTGTAAACACCCCATGGTAATAAGAATCAGGCATATGTACACACCCCATGGTAATAAGAATCAGGCATGTGTACACACCCCACAGTAATGAGAATCAGGCATATGTACACACCCCATGGTAATGAGAATCAGGCATATGTACACACCCCATGGTAATAAGAATCAGGCATGTGTAAACACCCCATGGTAATAAGAATCAGGCATATGTACACACCCCATGGTAATAAGAATCAGGCATGTGTACACACCCCACAGTAATGAGAATCAGGCATATGTACACACCCCATGGTAATAAGAATCAGGCATGTGTAAACACCCCATGGTAATAAGAATCAGGCATATGTACACACCCCATGGTAATAAGAATCAGGCATGTGTAAACACCCCATGGTAATAAGAATCAGGCATATGTACACAGCCCATGGTAATAAGAATCAGGCATGTGTAAACACCCCATGGTAATAAGAATCAGGCATGTGTACACAGCCCATGGTAATAAGGATCAGGCATGTGTAAACACCCCATGGTAATAAGAATCAGGCATGTGTACACAGCCCATGGTAATAAGGATCAGGCATGTGTACACAGCCCATGGTAATAAGGATCAGGCATGTGTAAACACCCCATGGTAATAAGGATCAGGCATGTGTACACACCCCATGGTAATAAGAATCAGGCATGTGTAAACACCCCATGGTAATAAGAATCAGGCATGTGTACACAGCCCATGGTAATAAGGATCAGGCATGTGTACACACCCCACAGTAATAAGAATCAAGCATGTGTACACAGCCCATGGTAATAAGGATCAGGCATATGTACACACCCCATGGTAATAAGAATCAGGCATGTGTACACAGCCCACAGTAATAAGAATCAGGCATGTGTACACAGCCCATGGTAATAAGGATCAGGCATGTGTACACAGCCCATGGTAATAAGGATCAGGCATGTGTACACAGCCCATGGTAATAAGAATCAGGCATGTGTACACACCCCATGGTAATAAGAATCAGGCATATGTACACAGCCCACAGTAATAAGAATCAGGCATGTGTACACAGCCCACAGTAATAAGAATCAGGCATGTGTACACAGCCCACAGTAATAAGAATCAGGCATGTGTACACAGCCCACAGTAATAAGAATCAGGCATGTGTACACAGCCCATGGTAATAAGGATCAGGCATGTGTACACACCCCATGGTAATAAGAATCAGGCATGTGTACGTCACACCCCACAGTAATAAGAATCAGGCATACAGTATGTACACACCCCATGGTAATAAGAATCAGGCATATGTACACACCCCATGGTAATAAGAATCAGGCATGTGTACGTCACACCCCACAGTAATAAGAATCAGGCATACAGTATGTACACACCCCATGGTAATAAGAATCAGGCATATGTACACACCCCATGGTAATAAGAATCAGGCATGTGTACGTGGAAGTTAAGGCCTTTAACGTAAAACCATCGATTATAGCGCCACCTTCAGGCCGATTCGAAAAATCTTTTTTGAGCAGCTACCTGCCAACAATATCTGTCATTGGGCCAAATCTCAGGTCTCTACCATTTACCAACTCACGGGAATTTGCGTTGAGGCAGATGAACAACGACAACAAGAATAATAAACCGGGTGAAAAACAATAGGGTTTCAGCCCCTTCAGGGCTTGAACCCCTAATTAGCAGTTAATATGGTCATGTGGCCATTGAATACTTGAAACTGGTGAGCGACACCCTAAACTCAAGGAAAGTGTTTACTGAGGTAATAAATCACTACTGTAACGTTTTTGTTTTGTGGAAATAAATTATCCACCAGTTGGTGAGGTCAAAGAGAGAAGTTGTCCCTCTCTTCCTGCCACTCTACACAATACACCAGTAGCCTATTTCCCATGAATTACCTAGGCTGTCTAATTTGTGGTAAAATGTGCCAGATAACTAGTAACCATTGTAAACTGCTTCTTTTTCAATTGTTTCAAAATCACAAAGTTCTTCATAGATCTAGCCTCTTAATTTTGCTCTCAAAGTGCACCAGATTTATGCATTTTACTGTAAAATGTACACAATTTTCTAAAAGCCGGAGGGGCACAGCCCCCCCTGGGTCCCCCTAGCGGACCAGAAAATGTCCTCGATTTTCATTTGAGAAATCTGGTCACCTTATTATAGTAGGTTCATTGTAGCTGCAGCTTTAACAAAAAAAAGTAGCAAAATCTTTGGGTGTGTTTTTATTATTCATTAAAATACCCAGCATTATATAAGAATTAAAATCTACCACTGCCAATATCAACATTCAGTTAGAAAAAGCATAAACAATGGTGTAGTGGTAAATACAGAGGTGTCTAAAATTAAATACAGAGGTGTCTAAAATTTGCAGTTTACCCACCTTGTTTCCCCTCATTGATTGATACAGTTGAAGTGTGAGGTAGCTTGTGGAAAACATTTCTCTGTTTGTATTTGATGGACTTTCATTAAGTGTTTAGACAGATTGCTTGTGTTTCCACCCTTACTAGCAAAAGATTTGTTGCACTTGTGACAACGAGCATTGTCAGCATAGACTCTAGTGAGGTAATCCACACTTTTGATCACTTCGTTCTCTTTGCCATCTCTCTTTGTTTTCACTGCGACTCGTCTGAGTCTCCCTGTGTTATTTGCGCCTGCCTGCCTTCAGCGTGTGTGTATGTGTGTGTGCTGTACACTGCCCCACCCCTCTTGACCCCAACAGGCTCCTCGCTGTTGTGTGTCTCGTCTGAGATGGAGAGAAAGCGAGCAGAAGAGATCTCTTTAAAATAAAAAATATATCGGCCATGTCTTACAGAGTTGGTGAGATAAAATGTACGAGATAACGTTTATGTAGCGATTAAAAATAGGAAATCTATTTTCTTAATTTCTCCAGTTAACACATTGAGTGCCACAGCGCTTCAGTAAAATTGTCTGCAGCCTGTGCCAGATTCACTTCCATTCAGTTGAAAACAGCTATAGAATTCTTTCTATTATGGCTATATTGACGGGGCTGGACTTTAATGAAACATTGAACACTCCTGCTTCTTCCAAAGAAATTTTTTTGTTTCTAGACAGTTCCATTATGAAATGGCAGCCTCTGAAAAAAGTGCACTTTCAAGGGTTTTCTGTCGTTTTTTTTTACTTTCCAAGATATAGTCACTTTTATGAATACCTTTTGCACTCTAATTTCGAGCACATTCACTGACTCTGGCTGGTGTTTTCTGATGTGGTGGCGTAGTGTGGTTTCTGTGCAGCCTGCGTGCCCCCCCCCCCCCTCTCCCCCCCCCCCCCCCCCCTCTCCACCTCTGAGCTGCGGGCTCCTCCCACACGCACAGAGTTTGTTTTCTCGACTCCGTTTTTGCCCCGGACAGATCCCAGCGCGCATCAAGGAAATGATGCACGCTGGCAAACGCGACTGAACGAAAAGGCTTGGCCGTTCGGCTTCAGATGCTGGCTTTCTGGCAGGAAATCGTGTGGAGATAGATAGAAGCATAAGAGCTCAGTTGTGAGCGCGGATGCAGCCGAGCCCACTCTCCGCTGCAGACAGAGCAATCTGTACCGGCTCTGGCTGAAGCATGCATCGGTTTCCTCTTTGATCACGGCTTTCTCCGCTTTCTCCTGCACAAAGTAAAGGATCTGAGGTGGGTGGCGCAGCTTCCGTGACGATGTTTAAGGTGGCGCCGTGTGATCCCTTGAAGGGATTCATGCTCACTGGCTAGGTACGACCTTAAACAGCAGAATTATGGAATAATATGAATTATGATTTTAGGACGTCCACAGACGTCCTTGGCACTCCTCGTTACTTTTTTTTAGGACGTGCACAGACGTCCTTGGCACTCAATGTGTTAAGATAAGATAACTGTTGTAGAAAGCAGTCTGTAATGGCCCACCATCAGGCCTGTTCTTGGGGCAATTGATGCCCACGAACCAACACGCCAACGACGTAATGACGATGACACCGCCGTGACATCATCAATGATGACGTCAGAGTTCACCTGTGAGGTCATCGGCGATGTCAGGCGGTCTAGGCTGACTGTGATGGCAGACGGGACCTTACGGGGTCACCGATGATGTCATACCTCCTCGGACGTTGTGACATCACCAACGATGTCATACACCAAATGTGGGGATATATATACAAGGTGTTCTGTGACGCTGTATCCTACTTCATATGTCTTACCTTCCTTCAACCGCGTCTGAGGACCGAAATCTCTGTGATTCTAACCGATCACGGCCCGTGAGCCCTCAACTACGATCCAGCACACTTCACACTTCACCCGAGGCAAGCCCACAAGCTTCCTTACAACTGTTAATTTTAGAGCTTATTGATAATCCGGTATTTACAAATGTATCCCTATCCCCCATCCCTAGGCATCACTGATGACATCAGTGATGATAGGATACTCCTTGGATGGGAGACTGGTGCTGGAAGTAGTGTTGGAGGACCAGTAGGAGGTGCTCTTCCTCTCTGGTCAGAATGGTCTGATAAATAATCTGGTGTGATGAATAATCTCCCCAATGCCCCAGAGCAGAGACATGGGGCCCTATCGTCATAAAAGCGGGAATTTAGCACTTGCGCATGTTTAGCGCCGAGCACAGCACAAATTGGGGGCATGCTCAAGCGCATTGGTATTCTCCCTGCCGTGCTAAATGCCTGTGCGCTCGGCGCACACTCGGAACAAAGCTTTAAATGGGCGTGTTTAAGTCCAGAATTATTCACAGGTGTGGCCATGCGCTGGCTGGGCGTTATATCAATCAAACCAATCAGATTCCCGTCTTGCATTCCCTTTAATACAGTTTGCTGTATTAAAGTTGACTGTATTGTAGTCATGCTGTAATTCTCTCCATGCGTAATTTGGACATCTCACAACAACCATCACATCATATACCTGTTAAAACATCTGTGATTTGCAGCTGACTGGGAAATAGAAACGGGGAAACGGAAATTTGATTGACAATAATATTGCAAGTAGGCTACAATGTCCAAGTTTTGAATTTCCCATTAAACCTTCTTTGTAGACTGAAAAACATTTATGGCAGTAACACGCACGCACGCACAAAGCGGATAGCGCTTGTACGATGAAAGGGCCCAGGGACTCTGGTTTGTGAGTGAGCGCCGTCCTTCGGATGAGACGTGTCCTGACTCTCTGTGGTCATTAAAGATTCCATCGGCACTCTTTGCAAGAGTAGGTAGGGGTGTAACCCCGGTGCCCTGAGAGGTGTAACCCCGGTGCCCTGGCTAAATTCCCAAACAGGCCTTCCTTCAATCATGGCCACCTAATCATCCCTCGTTACTTAATTGGCACATTCAGTCCTCAACTCCACCATGATAGCTGATGTGTGGTGAGCGTTCTGGCGTTTATGCATCACCCAGGTGGGTGCTACACATCGGTGGTGGATGAGTTGAGTTCCCTCCCCTGATATGTGAAGCTCTTTGAGTGTCTAGAAAGGCGCTATATAAATCCAATCTATTATATCTATAGAAATATATGTATTAATAAAACATACATATTTTTATATACTGTATACTAGAATTCTTGCACGCGCTCGATTCCTCGATTCGCACAGCAGGCGAGTGGCCTCGCCCGCCCTGCAGCTTGCCCACTGCGCGTTGCATACGCAGCTCGGCCGCTATGCGGCCTCACCTCTATGACAGCACTGATGACATCATCACGGATGACATCACTGATGGCATCATCACTGATGACGTCATCAATGATGACATCATCACTGAACTTTAACCTCAGCCAGGAAGGATGACATCACTGATGACATCATCACTGATTACATCACATCATTGGGTAATTAGGGCAATCACTGGCTCCATCAGGTCACCCGCACGGGTACACTTTACACCCCCTGAAAGTTACAGCCCGATCGCAAAACAGCATACACACGGCCTCGCCCGGCCTGCAGCTCGCCGACTGCGCGTCGCATAAACGCTACACAGCCTCGCCTGCTCTATGACATCACTGATGACATCATCACAGATGACGTCATCACTGAACGTATATAGCTTCAGCCAGGAAGGATGACATCACTGATGACATCACATCATTAGGTAATTAGGGAAATCACCTAATTAAAAAATCCGTACCTCGTTGATGGCCAGCTGCTCTCCTCCTCCTCCTCCCGGGTGTCCGAAGCGGTGTCCAGAGCCGCGGAACTCTTCGTACAGCAAGTCCTCCTCGCTGCCCAGATCGTCACACAGCCCTGACCTCTCCGACGCCCCATCAGGAACGACCAGCGCTGAGGGGAGAGAGGGACCAGAGAAAAGCTGGTTTATTGACTCAAAGTGTGCCGAGTTGTGAGTTTTCATCGACCCTGAAACTGCAGTTGCGTCACGGCTAGATTTACATTTTCTTTGCATTTCCCTGGAATTGTTTCCCAGAGCAGACTGCGGTTCAGTATCTTGCACAAGGACACATGGTTGTTGATGGATCTTATCTTATCTTGGAATAAAAACAAACAAACAGACAAACAAAACAAAACACGTATTCCTTCAATTATTAACAAATGCTACTTATTCCTTTAAAGAAAAGTCTTGTCTGATGCACAGTTGACTTCAGTACTGTTGACAAAATGTACTATTATTGTAAGTCGCTTTGGATAAAAGTGTCTGTTAAATAATGTAATGTAATGGATACACATTGCGGGCCCTATCAACGCAAAGGCGGTAATTTTGTGCTAGCGCCCGTTTTGCCGCGCAAAGCCCTAATTGTGGGCGTGTTGGCCCGCTGCGCTTCACGTCGTATCGCAAACCTCCATATAGGCGTGTTTATGCCCAAAAGTATGTTTGCAGGTGTGATCATGATTATGTCCGTCCCCCTTAAAAGCCACAGTGTCCTTCTCGCGTGCACAAGCAGCAGGACAGAGTGAGAGAGAGAAAGAGGGCGAGAGAAAAGATAGCCTAGATGGGGAGAGCGAGAGAGGGAGAGGGAGCGAGAGAGAGGGAGAGAGAGAGAGATGTGAGGCTGTCATCCATAGAAATCAAATAAAACGTGCTCATGCCCACCTGTGAATCACCTGTGTATTATTGTCATTTCACATGCTGAAGAAGGGCTTCTGCCTCATGTGACAAACAGCATCCCATTTACACGAAATTGACATGGTCTGCTCTACACATGATATTATACAGCAACATGACATATAATTATTTGGTCTTCTCTAGTGCCACATAGTGGACGCAGGAAGTAACATGTAACTCCTTTGTGCAGTGTCCAAAACGCATGAAATTTCAGAGCTGTGTCACCCGGGCGCCATTCAGCAACGAGGCCGCAGCTGTGGCAAACCCGGACATGCACAAAGGGGCGGGGGCCCGGCCATGACTTCATTGCTGCAGAGCAGCTATAATTTTGGTTGCTCTTTTGTTTTCCTGTTTTTGTTTTTTTCATTTTTTACTGTTGCTTTTCTTTTCCGTATTTATTGTTTGCTTGTTTATTTTCCCTTGTTTTGGTTTAAATTGTATTGTTTGTACAGATTATTATTAATATTGGCTTTATTTCTGAGGTAGAGACCCTGTATACACCCAGGGTTTCCTGTCTCTACCCACACATAATTTTGTCTGTTTCTGTTTTTAAATATGTGCAAATAACGAAATAACTAACTAAATAAATAAATATTATTATTATTATTATTTACATTACATTATGTCATTTGGCAGACGCTTTTATCCAAAGCGACTTACAATAACACATTTTTTGTCAGCAATAGAGCAATCAACTATGGAGCACAGTCTATGACAACTACAAATTCTGAAGGAACAGTGGTAGTTTTTTTTTTTTTTTTTTTTTTTTTTTATTATCATCCTGGATTTTAGTGGTAAGTGTTATTGTCCCATGATGGTCTTATTGCTGTTTCAGAGTCTTTTTCACCCTGATTAGTATCACATTATGGGAAACATTGAATAGGCCTACCCGCAATTGTTGGGATTTTTTGGTATGGAAATGATCAAATTGAAAGATATTGAATATCTGCAAAAATAATAGCTATCAGAATCTTCAAAACATCCATATTCTCTTCTCTTCCCTCCCATCCCATCTCTCACAGAAAGACACTTTGAAGTGACTGTGTGAACTCCAGAGTGCGGATGGTTACCTGGCTGCCAGGCTAAAAATAACTCGCTGTCACACCTCATCATTGCCGTCACCCTCGCCAACAGCTGTTCCTACGGAGGACGTCTCCGTGGTGACAAATCACCATGGAGAGGGAGACAGACGGGTATAATAAGAGGGGGTGTGGAGCACCTCGGGCGATGGGCGGCAGGTCGAGGGTGGGGGGAGGTGGATAGTGTGTGAAAAACAGAGCTTCCTTTTACACTTCACTTCACATGTGTCCTGTCTTCTCTCTTACTCCTGACATTTGCATGTAAACACATCATCTGCTACTATGAAGTGACATCACCGACATGACCGTGCAAGTTGCGGCTGTCACCCTCATGGGGGCAGTGTAGGACCCGCTGAATGGCGGCCATGTCATGAGGAGAGCTGGCAGGGCTCCAGGTATCCACTAGCCTTTATCCATCGGGAGTCTGCGAGCCAGCAGAAGGGATGAGAGGATAGACCATGGGGAGAGACATGACACGCATTCTCCAACGAGGCTGTGCTCGCCGCTGCCCCCAGGGGACAACAAAACCCAGTCTGCCACACCTCCAATTTCCCATAATGGCATATTCTCTTTTTGCCTTTACTGCATTTTGTCCCCAGATTTCACAGTTGTTTTGTCCCCAGATCACTCACTGAGATTGATTCAGCTCTATTCTGACATGCGGCTGAAAATGTCGATGATCGGAAAACAACAAAATGAATTTCTGGTGGGATGTTTAGATGTCCTTTTTTGATTGCATGGACTATGTTAGCCAAACTGTCACACTACGTTGTCAGCCCGCAGAGATGAGAGCAAAAGCAATCAGTGTCATCTATTGAATCGTCCCCGGTCCTTTCAGATAGCTGTCCTCCCCGTACCACTCGCGGATCTGAATACAGCGTTTACCATGGGTGGCGGTTGCCTCTCACTCGGCTGGCAAGCCTGTCCTTGAGACACACACGTGTGTGTGTTTGTGTGTGTGTGTGTGTGTGTGAGTGCCATTACTGCCATGGTTGAAACGATGACGGGGCCTACTGATGCTGATTGGATCACAATAGTAAGCCAGTGGGGATATGAGCTACATTAGTATAATAGAGAGACCAGAACACTGATTTAAATAGGTTGTGCTAAGCTGAGCTGAGAGAATGCGTGTGAGCGAGTTCAGACTGGCCTGTGGATGTGGGTCAGCCATGTTACCAGATCACATAGAGAACATTCAATACTCGCTGGCACGAGCTAGGAACTCGAGCGGAATGCCTGCATTTTCAGTAGCGTGGCACGTGCCTATAGTACCATGTGAATGGATGGCCTCATACAACTGGCTGGCCTAAACTAAGGTCAGAACTAAATTACGAAAAACAATGACAGGTTAACTATTGTGTAATTACATTGAAGTTATCAGGAAGTAAATGGTCATTTCTGGTAATGAGTAACTTTTTGTAATCATAATGTCTAATGTCTCAGTTAAATGCTGGTAATTACTATTAGCATTAACTGCTACATTAATGTAGTATGTCATCATACTGAGTAATTGTAACGCCGGCTATGTGCACTTTTATGCCCAAGACAAATTTCCCTCCGGGGACAATAAAGTATATCTCATCTCATCTCATCTCATTATTACTATGTAATACTTGCCTTTCCTATGCCTATCATGGACATACTAGATAACCCATGGGAGCTGTACTGCCAAGTGAAGTCAAGCTTGATCTCCTCAATATTACAATTTACCCTGCAGTTACTCTATTGACATTGGCAGGTCTGTGGGACAGTTTACGGAAGCCTGTGAAGGACATGAATATTGAATTGATTAATTGATAATAAAACAAGTTCAAATTCGTTCCTGGTTTAAAGGGATAGTTTTTTTTTTTTTTTAAGTGTAGCTCTATTTGCTACAATGATGATGTTGATTAGTAGAGTTCTTTCTCAGCACAATCCATGCTGTTCCTCATAGTAACTCTGGAAAGTTGGGCAAAAACAAATGCAAGGTCAATGGGGTCACGTTCTGGTCTGAACAGGCTGACTGAGGCTCACTAAAATCTACTACACAGTGCACACAAAGTACATTTTACTGAGCCTCAGTCAGCTTGTACAGAGAGGACCGTGACCCCAATGACCTTGCATTTGTTTTTGCCCAAATTTCCAGAGCTACTATGAGGAACAGGATGGATTGTGCTGAGAAAGAACTCTACTAATCAACATCATCATCGGTAAAGTAGCAAATAGTGCTAGACTTTAAAAAATGAAGTGAACTATCCCTTTAAACTGATCATTCAGGAAGACTCAAGGAGTAATTGCATATTGGACTATCATGTTTTGTAATGTAGCATTTTTATACAGAAGTTTTTAGATTTGTTCTTTATGTGAGTTTTACTGTTTTGATTCTGGCTTCATACATTGTTGGTCTGACACGATTGTCATGATGTTGCTTTCTTGGCTATGTCTCCCTTAAAAAAATACATTGTTAATCTTCAAAAGACTGACGCATTTCAGAAACGAATGGAGGGAAATGGAGAAAAAAATAGAGAGAGAGAGATGTGTGTGTGTGTGTGTGTGTGTGTGTGTGTGTGTGTGTGTGTGTGTGTGTGTGTGTGTGTGTGTGTGTGTGTGTGTGTGTGTGTGTGTGTGTGTGTGTGTGTGTGTGTGTGCGTCCCTCTCAAATATCTCCAATCCAGTCAGATGAAAGGAGAGATACCTCTCCTATCTAAAATATCCGGCCACCAAAGTGAATTACAGTGTTTGACCCACTGTGGCACAAAACACTGATATCAACAGCCTTCCATCTTGAAGCACAATAAACGTTGTGTCCCCTACACCATGACAAAAACATACTATAGAATATGATGTGGAGCAATGCTTCAAGTCTTATCTTTTACAGCCCTGTGTGTGCGTGTGAGTGAGTGGATAGACGACTTGTACAGTAGGTGACCTTCTGGCAGCCATATTGGAAATCCTCAGCTCTTCAGCAACAACAACAGAGTAGCTGATTGCATTTCTAAACTTCTGCCTCAATCTCTGTGCTGTTTTTGACTGAGAACTGAACATTCTGACAATGAGCCATCAAATAATTGGCTTGTGAGCTAGCTACAGTAGCAAGCATGCCATACTGTCTAGTTGTGATTTAGCCCATATTCTAAGTAATATGTGATGAGAGGATTGGCACCCAAATCCTCTCTGTGTCTCCAGTAGATAATTGTATCTGGTGTGCATGCTAACGGCTTAGGATACTTGTGACATACATCAACTTGTGATGCACCTGGACACATCATCAGTGATGTTACCTGCGGTCATTTGGTGTTTCGGGTCTTTCAACAATCAGACACCGTCACCCAGGCGACCCAGCCGGGGTTGATCAAGACTCGGCTTGTGTCCACGTCGCTCTACCGCAGCCACGGCTCTCCTCTCCTGATCCACAGCCACCTTGAAGCAACTTCTGCTGCCTCGGTGATCAACTTGATGGCCCTTCGCCTACTGACCCCTGTGATGCCCAGCATGTTGTAGGCCCTGCAGAGGGACCGGCCTACGAACCCTCTGCATCCCACATCAATTGGCACACTTCATATTGTCGACATCACATTGTCGACTAGTGGTTTTGATAGTCGACTAGTCTGTGAAACTATAGTCTTTGGAGTTACTTTCAATCGCAGAAGATCTTTAACTTCCTTTAAATACAGTATGATGAAGACTGAGATATTTTCAGAAATCATTCATCTACAGCCTAGATCCTCTTTGCGCGGCTAGCGAGACGATGGCGGCTCTAGACTCTTTCATTAGCTGATAGAAATAATACAATAATTTAATGTATGCCAATTTAATGTAATATGTCTCCGGATTCAGGATGAGCGCCACAGCGCTCTCCAAGGTGTCCAAACTCTGTCTCTCTGCCCCCTCTCCCTTTCTCTCTCTCTCTCTCTCTCACACACACACACACACACACACACACACACACAGACACAACAGTTTTACAGCTCTGGCTGCGTTGCGGGGCTGCTTCATGTCATATCTGCTTCGTCGGCTACAGAAACAGTTCTTATTCTTTCCATTTTCTTTTAATTACCTCTCAATAATTACAGCGAATAATCCTTCCAAAATGTTTGTTTTGAGGACACATCGGCGTGTTTCTTTACTCCACCATGTAGACTAGCATGTGCAGTAGGCTTCAGACTCGCAGACTGGCCTTCTCTGTCTGACTGTGTGCGTGTGTGTGTGTGTGTGTGTGTGTGTGTGTGTGTGTGTGAGAGAGAGAGAGAGTTCACATCAATTAATCAGGGTATATGCAGGAATCCTGAACTTAAATTCAGACCTTAAGACCTTTTCAATATATTTTAAGACCTCAATGCCACTTTTGTCACATCAGCAATAGGGGTGGAAATCACGTTTCATCGTGATACAATATTATATTGATTCTTTGGACAACAATACAATATTTGCTGATATCACAAAGTCTGCAACAATACAATTTCGATTCAAATCAGGGGCCTGCGATCAATATGAGGCGATATACAGTATGCCCATTTAACACAGGTTCTGGGTAGCTCGTGCATCACTACTAGCTGCTAGTTGCAGGTCCTTGCTGTGACTTCAGTCGCACTGCCTTTCTTGTTCTGTCACGCCATACTGCCTAACCCTGTCCACCACCGACGCTGTCATTCATCTTTCCATCATTCCTAAATGTCTTTGTGTTAAGTTAAGTTAAGATAAGTTAAGTTAAGTTAAGTTATCAGCAGTGGGCAGCCGCAGTTCTTTTGCCAGTGCCTTGGTCAGGGGCACTGACAGGAGTATTAACCTTAACATACATGTCTTTGATGGTGGGAGGAAACCGGAGCACCCCGGAGAAAACCCACATGAACACGGGGAGAACATGCAAACTCCACACAGAAAGGACCTGGGACGGACCAAGGCAACAGTGCTAACCACTGAGCCACTGTGCCGTTGCGATATATCTCCTTTCCCACTTTGTCCTTTACATTCATTTCTGCCTTTCATTCAAAATAGGCATGAAATATGAGCTGGCCGGCTGTCAGAATGCTAGAGGCTTGTCAGTGTTGACTGGTGCACATTGCATCAAACCAATATGCAGTGAATTAATCAGATCAGCAAAGCACCTCTGGAAATGTTACTTGACTGCATCACAGATTCACCTTTTGAACGGTCTACTCACTCATTTTGATTGCTCTTTTATTTTCCTTTTTTGTTCCATTTTCACTGTTGCGGATTATTATTACTATAAACAGAGCGCCTACCGTGCCTCATCCACATTCCCCTCCTCCTCTTCCTCATCGCTCATTTCTACGTACCTCTTTGGTTTGCAGCAATCATGCCACCAAATCAAACTGCAGTGGATTTATTGTCCTCATCGGATGAAACAACTCGGATTAGTTTACTTATTAAAGAAGCAGTGCAGTAGGAGATGGGGCAAAGTGTTTTGCGTGTCCACCTCTGGGCACAGTGTGGCACTGGCATGGCCCCTCTCTGTGTTATAGGAGCTGACGGATTGGAGTGGGCACCTTGCCAAATGCTCCTTCAAAGTGACAGAGTCCCCGACGGCCAGCGCCTCATGTGCCACTGCCCCACAGCTCAGCAGGCATGCCGCACACACACAGATGAACCTTTCCCCTTTCCTCAAAGAGCAAAGCCATCCATCTAGAGAAAGAGCTACAGGTGTCTTTGATACCTGAGGTTTTTTATCTCGGGCTTGGGCTAATGGACGTGGATGAGGCTGTTTCAAGCTTCCTCAGGTTACGAGTTCAGACCTCCACCGGGACGCCGCGCTAGCTGCCCTCAAACCCACCTGTGCCAAAGTGGGAAAAAAATCTAATTATAGAAATGGCTTTCCTGCCTTCAGAGGAGCAACAAAACTGCACAAACGGCGCGGCATGTCGGACGCTAGCGTGTGGGAATATAAGGTAGCCGAAACGCACATTTCATTATGTGTGAAAATGTGATGAAAAGTTGTGCGGTTACTGCAAGACTCGCATCTGTGCACAGATATAGAGGGAGGAAATACAACACAGTGCTGCGATGACGTTTATTTTCGACACACACAGGCAGGCACACACCTCTCTGCATTATCCTGCAGGGTGCAGACAACTTATTAGCAATGACTGCCTACCTCCGTTTCCCAGCACCAGGCTGTGAAAACAAAGTTAGCTGTAGGTGGTGAGGCATCAGAAAGAAAAACCAACCAAGACCTTCTTGTTCCCCAGCAGCTGGTCAGTTTGAGACAGAATTCAAATGCCAAAGCCAGACCGGCAAGGAACAAAACTATGGAAGGGACGAGATATTGAAATTCAATATACAGTGGACTCTTCTTATAGTGATCACTTTGGGACGGGTCAAATTGATCACTATAAGCAAATTATTTAAAGCAGTGGTTCTCAAATGGGGGTCCACTTTGCCAGGGGGTCCGCGAAAAGTTTTCTGGTAAAAAAAAAGAAAAAGAAAAAAGCTAGATGTTACTTATTCCTTCTCAAACTACTTCCTACATGGTGCTAGTCTATCAAAATATCTTGGCTGTCATTGATTGTGTTGCATAGTGGTTTTCTGTACTGTTGACAAATTGTGATATTGTAAGTCGCTTTGGACAAAACAAAAGCGTCTGCTAAATGACGTAATGTAAATGTAATGTAATAAAATTAAAAAAAATTTTTTTTTGCAAAATCTTCATAGTTCAATGAAAATAGTTTATGCTTTAAATCTAAAATGGTTCATGGATTACATTCTAATAACAAACCCATCAAATTAAAAGTCAAGCACGTTACCGTGGAAACAATTAAGCTTAGCCCAAAATCACAAATCAGAATGAGGGGGTCCCCGGTATATTTTCTATCTTGTAAGGGGTCCTTGGCTGAAAAACATTTGAGAACCTCTGATTTAAAGAGCATGTGTATAGGAATGATTCTAGCTTGATATCAGACTGAATTGTCAACTTGTTACACTCATTTCCATCTTCTAATCTGAGATTGGCCTCTGTTTCAGTTATTTCTATGATTGTTTTACCTGACGAAGGTCTAAGGACCGAAATGTTTATTAATAAAGTTTTATTTCAAGTAAAGGACAGTGTGCGGGAATGCTCTTTTCTCTGACCTATGGACTTCTTCAACGCACCTGTCCACAAGAAACTGAAGGTGTAGAATAGCTTCTATTGTCAACTTATGATGGAATCCCCACAGGGAAATTCCAACCAATCACTAGAGACCAAGTCCAACGTATATCAGCCTGAACTTACGTTACTCCAGTCGGGCGAACGTAAAAAAAAAAAAAAAAAAAAATCCCATTTGAATAAATGCTCTCGAAGCAGTGTGTCGTCTGGATTTCAAAGTAATTGGTACTTGTAATCAATTTAAAACTGCCTCGACAGCAGGCAATGGCTGCAGCCAGAGTCATGTATATAGAAGTCGCGACATCTCCATTCACTTCAATGGACCAGTTTTTTACTCTCAATAGTTCCCGGAAGTAAGGTTCTGGCTTAAGCAGCGCTGTCGAGTTGCAGCAAAATGGACAGCTTGTGATGTAATTTGAAAGGGTCTGATGTTTAAAGAATTAAATTGTACACTATCAGCTTTATTTTTGCATTCAAAAGTAGCGCGAGCTTCCTTCCTGGCTATTCATTGGCTACTGAGTCACGCATTTTGGACCTCCACTGACGCCACTCTCTTACTATATTTCTCTGGCCACAGCCATTCACTCCTCTGCTCAGTCTTGACAACTACGCTTGACAACAGCTTAGTCCCACCCGTTGGGCTGTTTATTGATGCTGACTGGCCAATCGTTAGTCCCCCTTGGCGCTCCTTGGTAAATCGCTGGTGAAACCAGAGAAAATGCTTTTGCATATGATGATGCCAGACCAAGATCAGCCAAACTCAACTCTGTGGAGTGGGCAGAGTCAAAGGTGTGGATGGACCCAAACTCAACTCTGTGGAGTCAAAGATATATCGATATCGATCACTATAAGGCCGTGGCCACACTGATCTGTTCGATAGATGTGTCTGTTGCATGTACAAGTAACCTACTTGTACAGCAGGTGGCGGTAAGCACCTTGTTGAAGGTGTCAGCGACCCGCCTATAAACCGAGAGAAGAAGAAAGCTGGTGTTAGCCAGCTGTTAGCTCTCTGCGCTACGTTACTTACAGTATGTGGCAATAAAACGCAACTGAATGACCAGATTGATGTAATGGTCGGCCAGTTCGAGTCATGATGTTTCCATGAAGCCCACCAGCTTTGATATCTGTCGGCTAGTTGTTGATATTTCTTTCTTTCAAAAATGTTTTTATTACAAGGTGTCAGTGATTTTACTACACTTTGATACGTAAACAAGCAATAATTTTTTTTTCTTTTAACACAAAATAAAAATTATGCGGCATACAACGTTCAGTTATCTTTTGACATCTTTGCATCAATGGTCGAAACAGTTTATGTTGGGGGGGAAAGAATGAGAGAAAAATAAAAGATTTAACCTACATTTAGAAAAGGAGACAAAAAACATAAAATAAAAATAATAGGCAGTTCACATAGCTATGTTTCACTGTTACAGCATTATACAGGTCGACATTCACCTCCTCCCGCCGACCCTTTAAGTGGCTCAACACTGGTCCCCATGCTTTATCAAACACTTTACTTCTTCCTGAAATCTTGAATCTAAGCCTTTCCAGATGAAGGATCTCACCCAACTCTCTCAGCCACATCTCAAATGAAGGTACAGCATCAGATTTCCAAAATCGTAAAATCATTTTTTTGGTCAACACGGCACCCAAGTACACCGTCCATTTGTCACTGCCGGGGTTCAGAGCGGTGTCGTTTGTAGACCCCAGGATGGCCACGAGGGGGTCTGGCTCCCACCTTTTGTCAAATGCTTTTGAATAAAAGTCAGATATTGAAGACCAGAATGGGTGGAGCTTGGGACATGTCCAGAATTGGTGTACAAGGGTGCCATCTTGAGTCTTACATTTGTTACACAATGCTGATACATTGGGATACATCTTGTTTACCTTGACTTTTGAATAGTGTAACCTATGTATTACTTTAAATTGTATCAAATTGTGTCTCGCATTTACTGAGCAGCGGTGAATATTACTAAGACATGTTTCCCATAATTCCTCAGCAAGCGGCATGCCTATTTCAATCTCCCATTCAGTTCTGTACTTCTCTGTGTCGGCTACTTCCTGAGTAACAAGTGTCTGATATAAAATTGACACTGCTCTTCTACATCTTGGTTTGACATTGATTATAATTTCAAGTGCATTATGCTGTGGAATATCTACAAATGTAGGTATGTGTGATCTTATAAAGTTCTGAAACTGTAGATATCGTTGTTGATATTTCTAACGGTAAAATAACATACGTTATATCGATGTGGACAACCTGCTCAGCCATTTCCACTGTGAGAACGCATCCTCGACTCTGATCGGCTAAACGGATG
>NC_139629.1:6494770-6499770 GCF_964638095.1 Poromitra crassiceps
TGTGTGTGTGTGTGCGTGTGTATGTGTGTGTGTGTGCGCGTGCGTGCGTGCGTGTGTGTGTGTACATGGACTTGGTCTGCAGCTTGCTCGTCCTGATTACAGTGTGTGGTGTTGGTACAGGTGAAGAGCACAGCAGGGGGCTGGAGTGTCTGCAGCAGGCAGCACTGTAGTTATGGAGCAGAATATTGATCCTCATGTTATTAGTGTGCAGCAGCCAAGCCAAATGGCCGGCAGAGTCACTGTCACAGTACCACCTGAATCCATTTGGCAGCGCTTGAAGTAAACATGGAGGACGACACGACGCGACACGACACGACACGACGCGACGCAACACAACGCGACACGACACGACACGCGACACGACACGACACGACACGCGACACGGCACAACATGTGATTTATCGTAGTGTTCGAGGGCTGTGTCCTACTTTGAGGTTGCGACGGTGTTTTGCACATGATCCAGGGTTTTCCCTACCATATAACTCAAAGGCAGGCCACCTTAGTATTATTGGCCAACGCCTTCATTGGGGGAAGGGGGTTAATAATAATAACAACAACAACAACAACAACAACAATAATAATTAGTATATTATTATTATTATTATTATATTATTATTATTGTATTTTATGTTTCAGATACATACATTATGATTAGTATGAATTACATATTATGATTAGTAGTATGAATAGTATGAATAAATAAAGCTGAGAGGTTGATATTATGCTTCCTTTCTTTACCTCTCCCTTTGCAGTACAGTACAGTAAGCAGTGAAATTACTTATTATTATTATTAATATTATTATTATTGTTTTATTATTATTATTATTATTATTATTATTATTATTATTAACACGTTCACTGCCAATGACGTGTTTTTACGTCAAACTAAATCCAACGGTTGACTGCCAATGACGTGTTTTTACGTTAAAAAAATCGATTTTTTTTTTTGACGGTGGGACGTTGATCTAACCCTTTTACGTCTCCTATACCACTATTGGAGGTATTGAATGTGTATAATCTATTTTACCGACCCACTGAGTGGCGACATGTCTCTCCACAGTAGAAAGAGGCGAGCCAAAACTGGAGGGAAAAGTGCGAGGAAGCCGTTCTCATACAGTAAAATGGATGGCGAAAACGCTTTCACTTTCGCGCTGACGCACAGCGGTGGCAACGGTGGGGGGTTCCAAGAATAGACTGGATGCACACTTTGAAACACGCACCATAAATAAGCCCAGAATCGCAAGAGCTTCATCAGAGCTCTCAACCGGACCGCCAAGAAACAAGCGAAACCCATCCAGCGAGCCCCATCCAGACTGCCAGGCAGGAGCCAGGCAGCGGGTCTGTGACAAACGAGTTGCTGCTGCCTGGCTCCTCCGCCAGGAGGGCGGAGGAGAACGCCCACGGAGGGAGGAGTTGGAAGCAGAGGGGGGTTTCCTGCTGTTATGGAGGAAATTACTGTTCAAAACTATTGTTTAGATGTCTGACGTCTTACTGATGCCAAAAATGAATGGTTAAAGTGACTGTTCTATCGAATTTCACAAAAAGCCGTTTATCTCAGAATAAATTTCCAGACGCTGAAACCATGCTGTATTCAACTGCTAATGCTTACATAACTACTAACTCTACAAACTAACTCTTTTAGACAGAGAAAGCACACATTCTATTAGTTCTTTTGAGATATTGTGTGTTCACAAAATCTTAGCAGAAAAGAATCCTCGGGTCTTGAAAGATGAGCCAGAATCCTCAAAAAAACCCTCTGGCAGAACCTACCTACAGTAAAAAAAAAACGGCTGGCAGTGAATGTGTTAATATTGGATATGGCAGCAAATATCGCAATATTGAATATTATTGAAAATCGGCTCAAGCCTAAAAACATGTTTTGAACCTGCATGAAACGGGCTATAAATAGCTCAGTACTTCACCGCTTCCATGGCATTTTCTTTTCAAAATAAAAGCCCTGCGATGCTGCCACTAAAATAACAGCAGTTCAAAGTTTTATTTGTCACATGCCAAGGTACAAATACAAATATCGTATATGGTGGCAAATATCGTGATATTCTATAGTGTGTACGCCGCAATGCCACACACGTTCTCCAGACTTTGCCACCTTTGTCTCTAAAATAATCCAGGGAAAACGCTGACATCTTATCTAGTTCACACACTGAAATGAGCAGGTAGATTTGGAGCATGTTGTACAGTCATCATACCTGCTGTAGCCTATAGCTTATTCAGCTTTTGTGCACTCTAACCCTAATTGGTAAAAAAAAGGCAATTTAGCTCATCCTATCCACCTTATTTCTAGTTGTTATGAAGCCTTACCTGAAATATGGCTGCTTCTGCCAGTGTAACCACCCCCCCTCCCGCTACATTGCTGACACAGACACAACATACTGTAGTGCGTTAGTGCGTCCAGCTTGGCAAAAATCTCATCGATAAATATCAAAGAGCAACAGAAATAGCAGATGAGATAGATAAATAAAATGATTACATTCCCTCAAATAAGTCGTCAAACGAGTGTTATTTATTGTGACAAGCAACTTTTTTTCCCCAGCGTCCGAGGTTTAACGAGGAAATGCGCCACCTGCAACAATCAGTCACGTTCTAAAGCGGACCTTGCACCCACAATCATCTTACAGCCGGGCATTCGAAAATAAGGTGGACAACAATAAGCTGCGAAGGGCTCTATTGCAGAATTGTATTGACAAACAGATGCATAATTATCATCCTAATGTAAACGGTAGAAACGTCTCTCATCTGACGAGAAGGTTAAAAGGTTTGAGTGGATGGCTCAGTTTGAGCGCAGTGTGTCTGAGTGAGTGCATTCACACCCACGGTCCACTTTACATTCAATCTGCATATTCCTCACGCACAAATCTACATAATGCTAGGCAGGCTTATAGCCACGAGTTGTGGGAGGACAGCAAAAGGACTGGAACTAAACATCAGTGAAACAACAGCCTTGAACACCTTAAGAAAAAAACAAGTCCTGAAAATGCATCCCTCCTGCATATTTTCCCCCTCATTTGAACATGAACAAAGGACATGGAGAGGGAGGGAGAGAGAGAGAGAGAGAGAGAGAGAGAGAGAGAGAGGGAGGGAGAGAGAGAGAGAGGGAGGGAGAGAGAGAGAGAGAGAGAGAGAGAGAGAGAGGACACCACTCATATGGGATCACAGCACAGAGAGAGAGAGAGTCAGTGAACCAGACCTCCACACAGGTGTACAAGCACTGCACAGGGCTCCCAGAGCCGGCTGCCCCCTGGCCTACAAATTGAATCTTCCTCTCTAGGCTGAAAGGCGAAAGTCTCACCAGCGGCTGGCGTTCAAACCTCAGTACCTCATTATCCCAAACACAGGTGATTTCCCTCTGGTTTGTGCTGCGGCACCGACACATCTCCACAGAGAGAGACTCTGACAGGAGCTGCATCATTAAGTGCACGGCAAAAGAATTCAGCTAAATCCCCCGACTTTGTGGGTGGAGAGCAGCTGCACTCACAACACAAAAGACAGAAAGTCTTCTTTAATGCAGTCTTGGATTGGTTATATATCTGTCTTAGGCAGCTGAGCTGGATGTGCTATGGCGAGGGGAGAAGGGACAACTACGCTATTTACACTTACCATGTCTTTTTATTCCACACACACACACACACACACACACACACACAGATCCGAGGCATAGGGCCCTGAACGCAAGCCTCGAGGTGATGAAGGATTCACCAAGCTAAAGAAGGCAAAGCTTTTACAGGGAGAGAGAGAGAGAGAGGGAGAGAGGGAGAGGGAGAGGGAGAGGGAGAGGGAGAGGGAGAGGGAGAGGGAGAGGGAGAGAGAGAGGGAGAGGGGGAGAGAGAGGGAGGCAGAGGGAGAGGGAGAGGGAGAGGGAGAGGGGGAGAGAGAGGGAGAGAGAGGGAGAGGGAGAGAGGGAGGGAGAGAGAGAGGGAGAGGGAGAGGAGGGGTGAGAGAGGGAGGCAGAGGGAGAGGGAGAGGGGGAGAGAGAGGGGGAGAGGGGGAGAGAGAGGGAGAGGGAGAGGGGGAGGGGGAGAGAGAGGGAGAGGGAGAGGGAGAGGGAGAGGGAGAGGGAGAGGGAGAGGGAGAGGGAGAGGGAGAGGGAGAGAGAGAGGGGGAGAGAGAGGGAGAGGGGGAGGGAGAGGGAGAGGGAGAGGCTGACTCCTCTCAGGCTCCTCCCCAGTCAGTCAGGTGCCATCAAGGCAATGTAGTGAGCTGTGCCGAGCCGGGCGGCAGTAATCACAAACCCCGTGTGACAGCCCGCGGTATTACAATCCCGTGCCCATGAGAGACAGAACCCCTGATCGAGACCATTCCTTATTACAGAAATAGTGTAGTATATCGCATGTTTTTTTTTTTTTACTAGTGTCTGAATTCTCAACTGTTAATTTGATTCACTATATAGTCCACTATAAAACAAAATGTTATACTGGCGCTGTGAGTGGGGTAAAACCCCCCATATATCTCAATGGGCTGACTCACCAAAGGACGGTGCTGCGGCTCTACACTACAGGATTGGGGATTCTAGAGCAGAACACAAGACGTCTGTTCAGATGTGCGTTTACTGCGGTGGTTAAATCCCCGATTGTGTCTGCCTGGGCTGGGCTAGCAGCTAAATGTGAATGTGTTCATGGTACAGATTTTATTGATTATCGTTTTTACTTGTTTTATGTTGCACCATGTGGAGTTGCATTATATATTTCATTGTATGCTTGCCTACAATGACAATAAAGTTATCTTATCTTATCTTATCTTAAATTCTAACTTTGCTGAATGGATAGAACGGGGGATTTACCCCACCCTGACCAAGCCCCCAGCAAGGCTGAGCCAGCTAACCCAGCGTCTATGACGAGACATCGCCTCAACCTATATCAGCGTAAATTTGAAACAAATCAATTAATCCTCAATTAAATTAATTTGAAAAACCCCTGCACCCTTAGGTGCACCCTTAGGTCCACTTCAACATCAGACACTCGCTATGATGTGTATAACATTAATAT
>NC_139629.1:6504770-6519770 GCF_964638095.1 Poromitra crassiceps
CTACTCCACCCTCTGCCGATCTGGGGAGAGCCGAAACTGGCTCCATGCTTCCTCCGAGACATGGGCAGTTAGCCAGCCGCTTCTTTTCACCTGACAGGGGAAGCTTCACCGGTAGGACATAGCATGTGGGAGGTTCATGCTATTCCAACCAGTTCCCCTCCCTCTGAACATTTTCAAAGTACCGTAAATTCCGGACTATAAGGCGCACCGGTGTATAAGCCGCACCTGCAAAGTTGACTGTTTTTTACATATATAAGCCGCACCGGACTATAAGCCGCGGGTGTTTTAATGGTATTTTTTTTTTTTTTTTTTTGTGTTTTAATGTTTAATTACCATATGTAAGGGTTCATGCACAGAGGGGATTGTCGGGAAAGAGATGGCTGTTTGAGGAAGCTCCCATTTATTAACATTTCAACAAAACAACATAACACAACACCACCTGTGTTGTTTTTTACAGTGCACACAGTGTCCGCGGTGTGGTGAAAAGAGGGCAAGAGAGGAAATTAAAACAGAAGTGGATTTATAGTTAGAAAGAGTGCTAAAAAAGAGAGATTTTTTTTTTTTTTTTTGGAAAAAATCCATAGATAAGCCGCACCGTTATATAAGCCGCAGGGGCCAAAAAAGGCCAAAAAACGGGAAAAAAGCCGCGGCTTATAGTCCGGTACCTTGAGGATTTTTCAAGTTGTGAATTAAGTCAAATTTCTCTCTTGATTACAAAGGTGGAAAATACAACTGTTTTTAACTGGGTGTTTCCTGATTAAATGTTTAAGCTCCCCACAAATGCAGATGTTTTTTTTTAAATATATATAACCAATTGCAAATTATTACAATTACCAAACAGATAAAAAGTAGATTATATATATATATATATATATATATATATATATATATATATATATATATATATATATATATATATATATAAGTTGACCGCACACTCCAGAAGAACAGGGTGACCAATGCTGTATCAAAAGATCACATTTATTTTAAGCAGAACAATGCGTTTCGCAGGCTTGCTGCTTCATCAGGTTCAGCAAGCCTGCGAAACGCGTTGTTCTGCTTAAAATAAATGTGATCTTTTGATACAGCATTGGTCACCCTGTTCTTCTGGAGTGTGCGGTCAACTTCATATGGACTTGTTCCTGTAGAGACTGTTTTTATGTTATTTTGATCCTGCTTGCTGTGACCAGCACCTCCCTGCTTGGATTGTGCACAAGTACTTTTCCCTCGATATATATATATAAAATATATATATATATATATATTATATATATTGAAATGTTATTTTAGATTTAGAATGTTAATTTTCTATAAAAACACAATACATTTTAATGTAATTCCACAACGTTTATTTTTGGCCCTCGGCCCTCCACCCAGATTGAGTTTTGGCCCTTCATGGGAAAGATTTTGGGCACCCCTGGTCTATGAGTTAGACTGGGTTATATCACGACGTGTGGTCTGGAGTAAATAACTCTGAATGTGAATCAGAGACTTTGTGAAATGCAGCAGAAAGACAGGGAGAGGGGTTGATGGAGGAGGACTAATGTACTGTTTACTGACACAGACTCATCCGTCATACGTCATCATCATCAGACGTTTGCTTAACAACTCTTGAAATGGGAAGCGCTTCGCCATGAAGCTAACAGAGCGACAGGTTCAAATGACACGTGACGCACTAAAAGAGGTTATTCATTTGGGTTCAAAGAGAACGTATAGCCTGAAGCATGTATGCGTATCAGTGCGTGTGTGTGTGTGTGCGTGTGTGTGTGTGTGTGTGTGCGTGTGCGTGTGTGTGTGTGTGTGCTTTCCAAACCTGAGTGTGCCAGGTCGCGGAAAAGTTCAAACGAGGTGTCAAAGCTAAATAACATAATTAGCTTTCTCCTGGCATCATTTTAAGTAACAAACTTAAGGTGCCCTCTGCAGAATCTACACCAGTCTACAACATGAGACAGTTTGCAGGTGAAACATAATTAATTCAACTTTCAGAAAGAACATTTTTGTCACATAACATCATTAATTCAACTTTCAGAAAGAACATTTTTGTCACATAACATAATTAATTCAGCTTTCAGAAGGAACATTTTTGTCACATAACTCGACAGGCCAATCAAAGTTGTGATTCGAGCAGCCCACGCCACTTCTGTCAGCCTCTGATAATCAGCAGATCAAAGCTCACCAGGATTCCTTCCGGCCTAAACAAGCCCTCTCCAGGGTGTCCCGAGTAGTGCAGCGGTACATTCCCTGCCTACCAACACAAGGGTCACAGGTTTGAGCCCCCGTGTTACGTGTTACTTCCGGCTTGGTCGGGCACCCATAGAGGCACGATTGGCCGTGTCTGCGGGTGGGAAGCTGGATTAAGGTTATGTGTTCTGGGGGGAATAGTGTGACCCAGGTGACTGCACATGTATCGGAGGAAGCAGCATGTGCTAGTCCAGTGTTTCTCAACCACTGAGGCTGGGGCCTCAGAGTGCCAGCTAGTGGGCCGCAGAGGACCTCTCACATCAAAATATCAGAATGATAAACTATAATTTACTGTAGTTTGGGAAGGTGGTCCTCGGGAATCAGAAGAGAGCCTTGAATTACAGAAGGTTCCTCTGTGCTCGTCTACAACTCTCCCCAGATCAGCAGAGGGGGAGGAGCAACGACTGGGACAGCAGGGGCAATTGGCCAAGTACAATTGAGGAGAAAAAAACAACAACTCTTCAGTACACCTGCAGTTATTCCATCTCTGCTCCATTTCACTCTGCGGAGACCATGGAGCCCACTCCAAACAATCCTGCAGTCTGGAGACCATGGAGCCCACTCCAAACAATCCTGCAGTCTGGAGACCATGGAGCCCACTCCAAACAATCCTGCAGTCTGGAGACCATGGAGCCCACTCCAAACAATCCTGCAGTCTGGAGACCATGGAGCCCATGGAGCCCACTCCAAACAATCCTGCAGTCTGGAGACCATGGAGCCCATGGAGCCCACTCCAAACAGTCCTGCAGTCTGGAGACCATGGAGCCCATGGAGCCCACTCCAAACAGTCCTGCAGTCTGGAGACCATGGAGCCCATGGAGCCCACTCCAAACAATCCTGCAGTCTGGAGACCATGGAGCCCACTCCAAACAGTCCTGCAGTGTGGAGACCATGGAGCCCACTCCAAACAATCCTGCAGTCTGGAGACCATGGAGCCCACTCCAAACAATCCTGCAGTCTGGAGACCATGGAGCCCACTCCAAACAGTCCTGCAGTCTGGAGACCATGGAGCCCACTCCAAACAGTCCTGCAGTCTGGAGACCATGGAGCCCACTCCAAACAATCCTGCAGTCTGGAGACCATGGAGCCCACTCCAAACAGTCCTGCAGTCTGGAGACCATGGAGCCCACCTCCAAACAATCCTGCGGTCTGGAGACCATGGAGCCCACTCCAAACAGTCCTGCAGTCTGGAGACCATGGAGCCCACTCCAAACAGTCCTGCAGTCTGGAGACCATGGAGCCCACCTCCAAACAATCCTGCGGTCTGGAGACCATGGAGCCCACTCCAAACAATCGTGCGGTCTTGAGGACACGGTGACATCAGTGAAAGACTTAAAAAGAAGAAAGTAAATGGAAGCCATTGATTAAAGTGCCAAGGCCATAAGTAATTAAGTCGCAGACAAGAGGGGCGATGGGATGGCGAGGGACGTGCTCCCCTTCCTCATAGATGCAACCGCAATTAATGCTGTTATGAATCATTTATAGGAACAACAGTCACAGTGAAATGGGCTTTGACTCAGCGTAGATTTTAGACTCAACGTGATTATTCTTTATTCAAACACACACACACACACACACGTGTGCACACACACACACACACACACACACACACACTCAAACAATGGATGCTCGAGCTTCACAGCAAAAGCATTTATCACAAAGAAGGTGCTCCAAAGTGCATAGTTTTGCATCGATCCGCTCAGCGGTGCACACAGATACCTCAGATTGAGTAGCCAATAATGCTTTTATCGTCAGCCAAAAATTCTTTAGCCGTAGCCTCGGGTTTAGAGTAGGCTTTTGAAACTCTCCACCTGTGGTGAATCAGACGCCAACCGAGAGAGAGAGAGAGAGAGAGAGGGGGGGGGGGGGGGGGGGAGAGAGAGAGAGAGAGAGAGAGCGAGAGAGAGAGAGAGAGGGGTGAGGGGAGAGAGAGCGAGAGAGAGAGCTGGTATCTGATGAAGAGGAGGATGACTTGGGGTTGCTGAGCTCTTTTACTCATCGTCACAGTCTCCTGCCAGCCAGCTGTCTGGGTGTCCCTGGAGGCCAGTACAACCACACTTGATCACAGGGAGTGTCAGAACACACACACACACACACACACACACACACACACACACACACACGCACACACACACACACACACACACATGCACACACACACACACACACACACACACGCACAAACAAACAGAGACACACACGCACAAACAGAGACACACACACACACACACACACACACACACACACACACACACACAATCACACACACACACACACACAAACAAACAAACAGAGACACACACACAGAGACACACACTAGCACAGAGGCCCTCTCCCCTGTCCTCAGTATCAAATGGCATTGTCAGCACAGACAGGGCCAGTGTGCTGGACCTGGGCCAGGTCATTTCACTCCAGAGTCCAGACTCTATTCCACAGCGAGCGAGGTCACTCTGCCTGCTCTCATCAGCCTCGACCGCCCATCACACACTTTATAGACCATGCCTTTCACTCGCTGACTTACACTTAACCCCACGCTGCCAGATGGGTTGTTTTCACATAACCAGCATCTGGGCTGTGAGTCGCTCGGGAAACCGTTTCAAAGGGCGGGCACTTTCAAATAAATACCTGGCAGGTGATTGGATGAACCATCTGTCTATCACGTCTATCACAGGCTCACCCGTCGCCCACCCGTAGCTGCCTCATAGGACACTGATTGGTGTGAACCACCTGATGGTCACGTGACATCTCTTGCCCCCGAAGTGAGTTTCCCATTCATTTTCTCCATAGACATTTTGAAAAGTCCTCAACAAACGGGCGACGATAAACTCCAGGCATAGTTGATGATGCAAGTGCACTCTGTTCCGTTTCCGTAATGTGAAAGCTGACCAGCGGGGGAGAGGGGAGGGGGGGGCAATCGTTCCCGAGTGCGGAACAGAACGGAACGAAAGCAATCGTTCCCAGTGAGAAAGCAGCCTCAGTTGCTTCTGCTAAAATGAAGATACTTGTTCCTATAACTCCGAGGTTCCCAAATTTTTCAGACCAAGTACCACTATGTCTGTACTAACCCAAATTTCCCAAGTCCCACTACCGACTGCGGATAGCAACAAATGTTTTCATTACTGATTGAACCATACAATAGCATCAGAAATGCTAAATAAGAGATGCACCGATTGTGACTTTCCGGGCCAATAGCGAAGTTCAAAATACCAATTAGGCTGTTTGTTTGTTATTCTTGTCATTTGCCAATAGATGGCGGTCAGCAAGGCTTTTGAGTACCACCAGGTGGTGCCTCGCGGACCACCAGTGTTCCCCGTACCACAGTTTGGGAAGCACTGCTATAACTATAACTATAAGCAGGTCATGTGACTTTGTGTCTTCTTGAGCATCAAGTCACTAGTCATAAGAGGTTGCAGCTGATGAGGCAGCGTCTCTGACAGTAACGAGGACTATTAAGGGACAGAGATCAAATGGTCGTTTAGTCCAACCAGACGGAAAAACAGATATCCCTGTGTGACCTATCACACTCCTTAGGGTAGCTGACACCAACACACTCGCAAACACACACACACACACATGCCAAAACAGACAAAGAAATGAGAACAGAGTGGAGCACCAGAGGACGTCTGGCCTCAGTGCCGTCCCTGGACTATTACTGTAGCTCCAAGTCAGGGATGTATTACTGAACGGGCTTATCGGGCCCAGGCCCAGGAGCCCAAGAGCTCAGGGGGCCCATAACCCAGAGCCTCTTCGCAAGCCCACCGCGTACCTTGCCCGGGCCTGGGATGAAATTATCCTTGTTAGACCCACCACCAACGTAATAAATCACAAATGGAATACAAATCTGCAGCTTTTAATGATGATGTAATAATCCCACTAATATAATCAGTTTACCATAATCGTAATAGCAGTGGCCTACCAAATGTAATACGTCATTTCCCACAAACGTAATAACTGTTACGTTTGCAGGGATTTGTTATGTTTGCAGGAAGGTGAAAATCTTCAGTTTTCAAAATTGGATAACTTCCACAAATGTAATAAATCACTATATAATGAAAATCGACATCTTATACAAGTTGCTATCTCTAAATGTAACAGCAATGACATTTTCTTCTTGTCCTTTAAGATTCTTGCCTCTTTATACTAATCAAGTGTTATTGAAATGAAATTATATGCTGCATTATATGAATTGTAAGTGTAAATTATAGCTGCTGCACAGCAGTGTTGGGGCCAGGCATTTTGAGGAGGAAGAGGAAGAGGAAGAGGAAGAAATGAAAGGAGGGAGAAGAACAGGAGGACAAATGATAAATACATGATGGTCCATCAGCTAAACTGCCCGGACCATAATTATAATTAAAACATCTTCGAAATGTGTCTAGAAATTAGACATAAACCAAGTCAGTTTTTAGGTTTAATAATTTCAGAAACCAAAAAAGAATCGGATGAAAGTCTGTGAAATGTTATTCTTCTGCCTATTAAACGTTTTAATTGCAAGTGAAGCAGTCAAGAGACAGTGTGCGGGAGTCCTTCGTTTCACTTCACTCGGCTCTTGCCCTTCTCCTATATGCACCTGTCGTTTTTAGGTGTGCAAAAGCTCTGCTCCATCATTTCACAAACTGGAATTAAATTTAAATAGATTTTTTTTTTTTTAAGGATTACCTTAAAAGAAATGTTCCTAAAGTTTTTTAGGAAAGCTTTTTAGAAAAGGTTTTTGAATGGATTTTCAAGATTTCTGCAGATTTTCCACAACACAGGGCATTAACTCATTGAGTGCCAGCCACTTTTGGAAAACGGATGCTCCCAGTGCCAGCCCTTTCAGAGCGTTTTCAGTGATTTCTTGAGGCCCACAGAATATTGTGTGATATTACTATGTAAACACCGAACACGCCCAAAGAACGATGAGAGTCTATTGTATCATCAGCAAAAAAAAGTTTACTGATATCATTTTCCGTTCTTTAGTTATCAGCCGGAGAAGATAGGTTGTTTTCAGCAAAAACAGACGTTTCAAACTAGAAGCTGAGATAATCAGCCTTTTGTGAAATGAAGCATTTCAAGCACATCACTGACTCTGAAGCTAATATTTTCTGATGTAGTGACACCTCAAAAATAATTTCCTTCAATAAAACAGCGAAAACAAAGGAATTTTGTTTGGCAAAATAATATTTTTTAGCTGCAACCAGCAGCGCTGGCCCCTGCTGCGCAGACCCTACACCTTCTTGCTGGTCTTGATTTACTGCTGGTGGGCATCAGATATTCTAGCTTGTGTTTGCCAACCAATCTGTCCATCGAGCCTGCTGTCTGTGTCAGTGTTGTATGCTGCCCTGCGTGCCCCACCCCCCCTCAACTGCAAACCCCTCCTCCGTGGGTGTGTCCCTGGTGGCTCTGGTGGCTCTCTGCTGTGTTTGCTCTGCACTGAAAACCCAGCTTTTTCACAGCATTCCACGTGTATTTGTCACCGGCTCCCAGTGCTTCCAACTGAGAATAATAACATCTCCACAACTAATCATGTGGAGGAGCTATCGCAGCGGAGACGGAGGGGCTCAATTGTGGCAGCAGATTGGCTGCTGTTCACAGGCACAGCTAACGTTATGCTTCATGCATATCGATGCATACCGATGCGGTTTCCGTGTCCCCACGGCTGCTTCTCTGTTTTTTTCCTCACCTTTCTCTAATCTGGAGAGCACTGTCGCCACCTAATGGGTCCGTAAAATAGCTTTTACACATTCAACATCCCCCATATTTGTACAGGAGATGCATCAGGCTTTGATCCACGTCCCACCGTCAAAAAACGCAATTGACGACAATCGTCGTCATTGGCACTCTACGTTACTATTTGAATTGACGACGATTGTCGTCATTGGCACTCAATGAGTTAATAATGTCTTGAAATGTTGCATGAGAAAAACAATCCACTCTATACTTGTTGAACTTCCATCTTACATTTCCATTAGCTGGTAGACAGGTGCACAGTGCACTTAGAGAGCACTTAGACCTTTGAAACAGGTCTGATGAACATTTCAGCTCGCAGGTAAGATGCAGTTCATCATCACAGGAAGTCCTGATGCTTCTCAAGCCCACTACAGTTCATCCTATTCCCATTAGGCTGCATCGAATAGAGGGGTGAGACCTGGTGCTTCTTTGATATGCTTTTAAAACATCCTCCTCAAGCAACATTTTGGAACCATCTCTCTCGGACGCTACACAGGTAATCATAAAGAACAGTAGAAAAGTGCACTCAGTAGAGTGCACTTCACCGCTATGACTAACCATGGCCAAACCCAAACCCAACAACAAGCAGCTGGTAGATGTACATGTCTGTCCTGCTCTCTCTCCTCTCCTCTCCCCCCTCCCTCCCCCTGCTCTCTCTCATCTCTTGCTCCCCTCCCACCCCCCACCCCCCCACAAGGGGATGAGAGAGGGCAATCCGATTGGTTGTGTAGATCTAACTCCCTGACCGCGCCTGTGAAATAATTATACTAATCCAGCCCATTTCACCTTTGTGCCGAGCCTTTGTAGAGGGTTATTGTGCATTTTGGCTTTAATTGAGTGATGTACCTGCGCTGTCAATCCTGTGTTATTGAGACAGGGCCCCAAATTAACACAAGCCAAAATATGCAAGTGGCTGGCTGGTAGATTTGCTTCACTCACCAGCCCAAAAAACAAAAAACCCGTTAATGGTAATCTATTGAGTGGCTGGTCAGATGTGAACATTCACTAGCTATTTGGCTGGTGGGCAAAAAAGTACATTTTGGAGCCTGTATTGAGATGTGAATGAATCTCTTGTTATTGTGCTGTTGGCTTTGAGTGTTCAGGTGGCTGTGCTGTACATCCTGTTGAGATGGAGGTGAATGTATCTGTTAGTTATTATTCTGGCCTTAATTGTGCACATGTGCACTATGAGGGGGGCCCTTTTATGCATCCAGGCCCAGGGGCCCGTCATGTCATAATCCAGCTATGCTCCAAGTGCACTCAGAGTCCAATCTGATCATTAAAGCCACTCTGACTGGAGCTGGCAGGAGACCAGATAGATGTTGCTACGAGAACTTTGACTTTGATATGAATACGTATCTAAAAATCCGATCCTACTGCAGTCACTCCCAAACAAGAAAAAACACCACAATGACATTTGACTTGGACAGCTTTGTCGCAACTTCTGCGCCGGAGCTTTGATGTGTCAGTTGGGTGTCTGTCTTTGTCGGCTCTGGCGGTGATATGCCCCTGCTGGCATCAGTGTTGTCAACCAGTTCAGGTAGACTGGGATTCAGTTCAAGATGTGGTGGACTATCGGACTCCATTGAATGTTGCTTTGTCAATCTCAATTAGGGCTAAAAAAATATAATTTCTCTGTATTTTTAGGCTGAATATGGCGATATTATATCTTGGTATTTTCTACAAAGTGGGCTAAATGTTCCATTCAAAGCCACATGTGAGATGTCATGTCACAACTTAGCACTTTTCATTCAAACAAGACTATGATCAAAATAAAACGCAAAGACAGGGTTTCCTCCACTATATTGGTGCTTTCACAAAATAATTAAATTGTATTTTCTTCTAAATAATCATCAGTGATGTGGATATAATAACTACATGTAAGTGGGTAAAGGAACAGCTAGAACAGTCTGGTAAAATCAGAACTGCTTCACTATAATGGAGCCTTTAAAACCAGGAAGCCAGCACTTCTACCATATATCATGATATTACAATATCTAAAATCTAAGACACATTAAATCTCCTTCAGGTCTTCAGGATTCCACGTGCATTTCCAGATGAACGTCATAAACATCAAGCGATTGATTGATTGTGTGTGATTGATGGATCTGCTCCAAGCCTCGCATATACCACAGGAAGCCAATTTATCTCACGCCAACAGCTCAGACTATCAACTCCCCACTGGTACTACCATCAATCTCTCGCAGAGATATGGGGGGGGCATTGGAAAACACTCGTTCAGATTGCCTGCCTAGCGGTTTACCTATTTGATACAAAGCAAACGGATCACTCAAAAGGATGGAGAGACCAAATTGAAACAGAGAGAGGGAGGGAATGAGAGGGAGAGACTTGAAGTTAAGCAAAGTCAAACCGCGGCACAAACTGGCTTGTCGGCGGCTAACCGCTCTGTGTTTTATGTCTTGTTTATTCCTCGGCCCGCAGAACACAAGCGGGCCCCTCTGTCATTTCGCACCGCCTTAATGAATAGGAGCACGTCTTCAGCAAAGTCAAAGACGCGTGGGCGAAGGCCGCCACCGCTACCCGACGTGTAAATCACCAAGGGCGTCCGGGCGTGGTGCCAACGGGGGCGCGCTGCATGTCGGAGCAGCAGGGGGGCATGGAGGGTGCTGAGCGGGACGGGGGTGGGGGGCGGGGGTCGGGGGTCGTTGGACAACTCACAACGCAGTCTACAAAACAACTTTGGTGCTGCAAGGCCAAAGGAAAGTGTTGAAAAAGAAAAAAAGGCCGGCACTCTCAACGTCCTTTTAAAAGTTTGTTTCGTTTTTAAATAATAAATCTGGGTCAGACACAACAATGTCGTACGCGTTTTTCAGCGAGTAGCGCAACGCGTACGTCGTTGTTGGGTCTGACCCAGATTTATGATTCAAAATAAAAGGACGTTGAGAAGAGTGCTGCTGGTGAAGGGTATGTGACCGTGTAACCGTTTAAAACAGTGTAAAACAAATAAACAAATGACTCTGTGTGTGGTGTGGTGATTGCCTGCCATATGCTTTACAGTTCCGTTATTTTCCGTTACAATTTTTCCGTTATACTTTTTTTTCAAGGCTATAATTTTAATTTTAGTTGACAAAACTAAGCAACATAATACCATAAATGAGTGAACAAAGTGGGAAAAGTATGAAAAAAAGAGGAGCAACGATCTACAACATTTTCATAGCATAATGTCTGTTCATCGCAGCCAAATAGGACACCAGCTGATTTCAGTGATCAATGATCAGCACACCGTCGACCACAATGTACACAGAACATTGGTCTCTCTGAGTCATCATCCATAAATGACTCAAATGACTCATATTATTCATAAATGACCATCTAAAAAAATCACTTTGATAGCAAATGTCACTTTTTTTCTCTTTTTTCCCCCAACACAATACTGATGCATATCCATAAGGTTAGTCGTGATTCAGCTGGCCTTGCCATGAACGCAACATCGCCCCTTGGTGGAGGGCCCGCAGGTCAAAGGTCAGCCTCTAAGCATATTGTTGTCTGTGTTTTTAGCAAAGGCCGCATTAAGCGCTGAATCTGTTTATCCTTGTAAGGTGAGCAGAGGAGTGGATGTCCTCACATGCAGATGGTCCTGACTCCCACGTGAGCTCAGACATCTGCATGTAATAATAACAACCTTGAGGTTCTGCCAGCCTGCTGCCCGGGCCCAGGCCTGCATTTAAAATCTGCATCCTCCAAAGACCTTAACAAAGCTGTTGAGTGGTGTTTGGGAGAGCTGTTGAGCGGTGTTTGGGAGAGCTGTTGAGCGGTGTTTGGGAGAGCTGCTGAGTGGTGTTTGGGAGAGCTGTTGAGCGGTGTTTGGGAGAGCTGTTGAGTAGCGTTTTTGGAGAGCTGTTGAGCGGTGTTTGGGAGAGCTGCTGAGTGGTGTTTGGGAGAGCTGTTGACTGGTGTTTGGGAGAGCTGTTGAGTGGTGTTTGGGAGAGCTGTTGAGTGGTGTTTGGGAGAGCTGTTGAGTGGTGTTTGGGAGAGCTGTTGAGTGGTGTTTGGGAGAGCTGTTGAGGGGTGTTTGGGAGAGCTGTTGAGTGGTGTTTGGGAGAGCTGTTGAGTGGTGTTTGGGAGAGCTGTTGAGTGGTGTTTGGGAGAGCTGTTGAGTGGTGTTTGGGAGAGCTGTTGAGTGGTGTTTGGGAGAGCTGTTGAGTGGTGTTTGGGAGAGCTGTTGAGTGGTGTTTGGGAGAGCTGTTGAGTGGTGTTTGGGAGAGCTGTTGAGTGGTGTTTGGGAGAGCTGCTGAGCGGTGTTTGGGAGAGCTGCTGAGCGGTGTTTGGGAGAGCTGTTGAGCGGTGTTTGGGAGAGCTGCTGAGTGGTGTTTGGGAGAGCTGTTGAGTGGTGTTTGGGAGAGCTGTTGAGTGGTGTTTGGGAGAGCTGTTGAGTGGTGTTTGGGAGAGCTGTTGAGCGGTGTTTGGGAGAGCTGTTGAGCGGTGTTTGGGAGAGCTGTTGAGTGGTGTTTGGGAGAGCTGTTGAGTGGTGTTTGGGAGAGCTGTTGAGTGGTGTTTGGGAGAGCTGTTGAGTGGTGTTTGGGAGAGCTGTTGAGCGGTGTTTGGGAGAGCTGCTGAGCGGTGTTTGGGAGAGCTGCTGAGCGGTGTTTGGGAGAGCTGTTGAGCGGTGTTTGGGAGAGCTGTTGAGCGGTGTTTGGGAGAGCTGCTGAGCGGTGTTTGGGAGAGCTGTTGAGCGGTGTTTGGGAGAGCTGCTGAGTGGTGTTTGGGAGAGCTGTTGAGTAGCGTTTGGGAGAGCTGTTGAGTGGTGTTTGGGAGAGCTGTTGAGTGGTGTTTGGGAGAGCTGTTGAGCGGTGTTTTTGGGGAGAGCTGTTGAGCGGTGTTTGGGAGAGCTGTTGAGTGGTGTTTGGGAGAGCTGTTGAGTAGCGTTTTTGGGGAGAGCTGTTGAGCGGTGTTTGGGAGAGCTGTTGAGTGGTGTTTGGGAGAGCTGTTGAGTAGCGTTTGGGAGAGCTGTTGAGTGGTGTTTGGGAGAGCTGTTGAGTGGTGTTTGGGAGAGCTGTTGAGTGGTGTTTGGGAGAGCTGTTGAGTGGTGTTTGGGTGAGCTGTTGAGTGGTGTTTGGGAGAGCTGTTGAGTGGTGTTTGGGAGAGCTGTTGAGTGGTGTTTGGGAGAGCTGTTGAGCGGTGTTTGGGAGAGCTGTTGAGTGGTGTTTGGGAGAGCTGTTGAGTGGTGTTTGGGAGAGCTGTTGAGCGGTGTTTGGGAGAGCTGCTGAGCGGTGTTTGGGAGAGCTGCTGAGCGGTGTTTGGGAGAGCTGCTGAGCGGTGTTTGGGAGAGCTGTTGAGTAGCGTTTGGGAGAGCTGTTGAGCTGTATTTTTGGGGAGAGCTGTTGAGCGGTGTTTGGGAGAGCTGTTGACTGGTGTTTGGGGGAGCTGTTGAGTAGCGTTTGGGAGAGCTGTTGAGGGGTGTTTGGGAGAGCTGTTGAGTGGTGTTTGGGAGAGCTGTTGAGCTGTGTTTTTGGGGAGAGCTGTTGAGCGGTGTTTGGGAGAGCTGTTGAGTGGTGTTTGGGAGAGCTGTTGAGTGGTGTTTGGGAGAGCTGTTGAGTGGTGTTTGGGAGAGCTGTTGAGTAGCGTTTTTGGGAGAGCTGTTGAGTGGTGTTTGGGAGAGCTGTTGAGCGGTGTTTGGGAGAGCTGTTGAGTGGTGTTTGGGAGAGCTGTTGAGCGGTGTTTGGGAGAGCTGTTGAGTGGTGTTTGGGAGAGCTGTTGAGTGGTGTTTGGGAGAGCTGTTAAGCGGTGTTTGGGAGAGCTGTTGAGCGGTGTTTGGGAGAGCTGTTGAGCGGTGTTTGGGAGAGCTGTTGAGTGGTGTTTTTTGGAGAGCTGTTGAGCGGTGTTTGGGAGAGCTGTTGAGCGGTGTTTGGGAGAGCTGTTGAGCGGTGTTTGGGAGAGCTGTTGAGCTGTGTTTGGGAGAGCTGTTGAGCTGTGTTTGGGAGAGCTGTTGAGCGGTGTTTGGGAGAGCTGTTGAGCGGTGTTTGGGAGAGCTGTTGAGCGGTGTTTGGGAGAGCTGTTGAGCTGTGTTTGGGAGAGCTGTTGAGCTGTGTTTGGGAGAGCTGTTGAGCAGTGTTTGGGAGAGCTGTTGAGCGGTGTTTTTGGAGAGCTGCTGAGCGGTGTTTTTGGAGAGCTGCTGCGAGAGGTGCATTCCTCTCTCGCCGTCCTCTCACCCGCTCCCTGAGGGCATCATAACTCAGCGGAGCCCAAATGAGAGAGAAGAAACCAAGACTGCAGCCTAAAATGAGCCAGCGGAATGTGAGTGAATAATACATCCACCTGTCTGTCTGTCACAGTGTCTTGATGTTGCTGCTCGTCATCATCTATCCGTCTCCCCGGGCCGTCACGCAAGCCATCTGTCTGCCAGGTATTTATGAGCGGCCCGAACCCAAGCGCCAAGCTCTCTGCAGTGCTGCTGCTAAATGAGTTCAGTGACACCGTGTGGGTTAGATCAGGGGTGGGCAACTCTTTTTCATGGGGGGCCACATGAGAAACCCAGATTGTTGCCGGGGGGGCGAACAAATATTGTCACGCCGTAATAACCCATGGATGGGCAACTTTGATGATAGAGAGGACCACAAAAGAATGTCCTCGCTACCCGATTTTGCTGAGGGCCCATGTGTGGGTTAGATGTATGGTGGTGGGGAGGGGTTAGATGTATGGTGGTGGGGAGGGGTTAGATGTATGGTGGTGGGGAGGGGTTAGATGTATGGTGATGCAGGGGAGGGGTTAGATGTATGGTGGAGGGGAGGGGTTAGATGTATGGTGGTGGGGAGGGGTGCTGGTTGGCGGTACACTAACAGCATAGTATCGCAATATTTTGCATGGCAATATTGTATCGATACACAGACACAGAGTATCGACTTTTTAAAGTCGCAATAATATCGTCAGGGATGCAAACTCATGGATAGTGAAAAAGGTGACAGTTACCAAGGCAGAAATACAAATGTGTCGCCTAAAGGTGACTAGTTTGCATCCCTGATCGCATCGTGATAACATCATATTGTGGTAATATTATATCATCGGGCCTCTGGTGATTGCTACCCCTTGCAATTG
>NC_139629.1:6524770-6529770 GCF_964638095.1 Poromitra crassiceps
GACCACAGGAAACCTCCTCCACTCTGCAGTGACCACAGGACCCTTCACTCTGCAGTGACCACAGGACCCGTCACTCTGCAGTGACCACAGGGAACCTCCACTCTGCAGTGACCACAGGACCCTTCACCCTGCAGTGACCACAGGACCCTCCACTCTGCAGTGACCACAGGACCCTTCACTCTGCAGTGAGCACAGGACCCTTCACTCTGCAGTGACCACAGGACCCTTCACTCTGCAGTGAGCACAGGACCCTTCACTCTGCAGTGACCACAGGACCCTTCACTCTGCAGTGAGCACAGGACCCTTCACTCTGCAGTGACCACAGGACCCTTCACTCTGCAGTGACCACAGGAAACCTTCACTCTGCAGTGACCACAGGACCCTCCACTCTGCAGTGACCACAGGACCCTTCACTCTGCAGTGACCACAGGACCCTTCACTCTGCAGTGACCACAGGACCCTTCACTCTGCAGTGACCACAGGACCCTTCACTCTGCAGTGACCACAGGACCCTTCACTCTGCAGTGACCACAGGACCCTTCACTCTGCAGTGACCACAGGACCCTTCACTCTGCAGTGACCACAGGACCCTTCACTCTGCAGTGACCACAGGACCCTTCACTCTGCAGTGAGCACAGGACCCTTCACTCTGCAGTGACCACAGGACCCTCCACTCTGCAGTGACCACAGGAAACCTTCACTCTGCAGTGACCACAGGACCCTTCACTCTGCAGTGACCACAGGACCCTTCACTCTGCAGTGACCACAGGACCCTTCACTCTGCAGTGACCACAGGACCCTTCACTCTGCAGTGACCACAGGACCCTTCACTCTGCAGTGACCACAGGACCCTTCACTCTGCAGTGACCACAGGACCCTTCACTCTGCAGTGACCACAGGACCCTTCACTCTGCAGTGGAGTCGGTCGTTACAGAACGGCTGGTCTCATCTTACGGCCACATTCCACTGGGTCCGTGTTCGGGCCGTCTGCGCTGCGGTACGGCTTCGGAGCCGATACGTTTCCACTCTAATCATTGTGTCAACTCCCACCTACTCCACTGCGTTGCGTGTCTACTCCGTCCCAGCTCCGACGATCCGGAGCTCTCCGAAAAAGATACGCAAGGCTTCTATTTTTCACGGATGTCGGAGCAAAGCCGCAGCAAGTTGGGCGGAGCCAGGCATGGAGTCAACAGGGCAGAGGTGTTTACAGCATTCAATATCAGGACAAACAAGTATGAGGAAAAGTTAATAATTGAAGTGGAAAACCACAAAATAATATATGACACGACACATCCTTTTTACAAGGACAACACCAAGCAAGTCCACCCCTCCTCTGCTTCTCCAGTTGGGAACAATGATCTCCTGCCTGTTTGTTGTTGTATTTATCCCACATACAAAGTGTCTCGCGCGATTTCACCGCGAGAACTTGTCGGTCTCGTCACTCCAGCTGTCTGGCGGAGCGGAGCCGTGACGTGCTCTGCACGCAGCCGGTTAGTGTTGGCGGAGCACAGGGCACGGAGCAAAACCAGAGCACAGCCGCAACGCAACGCAAATGCAACCCAGTGCAATCCCGGCGTAACCAGGGCTGTAGTGGTGGCTAAACGCACGTAAACGGCGTTTACGTACCTTTTTCAATGCTCTGCAGCGTTTAGGCACCTTTTAAGATCGTTTACTCACATGTTTAAATCGTTTATGCACACTTATTATTGCACGAGTTTTAACACGTTCGCGTAAACTCCGTTGATGCGGAGAGCACGCCAAGCACGTCACACACCAAAAGAAAAGAAAAAAGATTACTCATGGGCATGGCACTGACCAGGATCTCCGCGAACCGTAGCCTATTTTTGTGGAGCGCTCCGCGGGAAAGGTACACGGCCCCGGTCACGTTGGTGCCTTTATCGAGCTGTGCTTGCCTGCCCAGACAGCGCTCCCTTCAAACAACTTAACGGTGCCATTGTGCCAGCGATGCGCAATGCGCATTTGGAGAGCTGAACATAGGTAAGGTTGGTTAAAAATGTGTGTCCGGAGTGGGGAAAATCATATAGGCTCACCGTTTTACAACTGAAGAGTGAATCACTGGTGTAAGAAACATGATTGATTTCCCTCTGATCAAGTAAAGTTTGTAACATTAGGTGCGTGCGAGTCGACTTGAATAGTCCAGGTGCTACTGTATAAAGCCAATATAATACGACCATGTTGAAAACTATCTAGAAACATACTGGTGTTTGTTGTGCCGAGATCTGTATAAATAAATATTGGCTGACTAAAATTTAGTGGCCAGAGTGGCAGAACTACTTTTATTTCCATGTACAGTATGTTGTCTACCTATCCTTGCCCAATGTGTTTGTGGACAGTTTGGTATGGTATGGTATGGTATGGTGTTTATTCTTAATCCCCGAGGGGAAACATGGTTTGAATTATATATTGGTATTCAAGAATCACAGATTAAATCTGTCTACACACTTTTAGCTATAAAGCTGAAGCTGACAATCACAGGTACAGTGTGTATGAGAGAAAGAACTATATTACTCTTCAAACTGTATATACTGGGTTCATACAAGGTCCTTTAAAGTAGGCTACCTACTGTATAATTTAACTTTTCATACCTGGAGAAATTCAACAAATGTTCAATAAATACATTTTATATTGATTGTTTAGGCCTAATTATTTGTAAAGTCACAACACATTAGAGATGTGTGTAGTTCATTTTGCTCTCAAATGCACCAGGTTGATGAATTTTACTTTAAAATGTAAAAAAAAAATCTTCCGGGGGAGAATCCCCCCGGACCCCCCTTGAGGGGCAAGGCCCATCCCATAGCCAGCTACTTTTTCTATCTGGCTGGCTACTCAGAAATGTGGGGGAACCCCCTGATATACCTTATAGGGCTATATGATTCAGATTAAGTTGTTCTATATACTCTCATATTTTGTCTTGTATATCGGTCACGGAAGCTTATTTATCCGCCGTTATAACACTGCCGGTGCCGTGTGAGAAAGCTGCCTCGAGTCAAAAGTATAGTTTACCCACCTTTTTTTTTACCACTACAGCACTGGGCGTAACGATGTGCTGAGATAGAGGGTGGCAGATAACAAGAGACCAGCTGACTGACAGCTGCTAATTGTTGCCGAAACTACCTAATTAGTGCGTCTGCACGTAATATGTGACATTGTGACAGGGACTGGTGTTTTTGGCTAACAAGTAGGCCACGGTTACTTTTCCCTTTTTACAGAATATGAAAGTGCAGATTGTCCGCTTTCAAATGATGCGTCACACACTGAGATCTGAAAGTAGCTGAAGAAGATGAGGCTTATTTGAATGTTCATGCAGCAACATTCAGAGAAAATTGCCCTGAAAATTGGTGAACAAGCGTACTTTGCTCACAAAACGAGTCTAATTTCACAGTCGCCTACTTGTTAGTCCTTTCAGCAGAGCGTGTCGCACGTATGGACACGTACAGCAGCAGCAACACGCGCGGCCGCAGGGCAGCCATGATGCAGACAAGCAGACACGCAGCAGACTGACCAGCTGAGAGCCATGTGCTGTGGCCTCGCTAATGAGCCTGTTACATGACCTCCCAGAGGCAGTTAGTCAAAGCCTGATACTGCAAACGAACCGATGCCAATAAAACCTTAGGTGACCAGACCGCGGAATGTGATCTGGTTCAACTAATAGCCTCTTCTTCACCGGGTGGTAACGTTGAGGAGGTGGTTAACTGAATCGTGACATCCACTTGGAAATATCCCATAATAATAATAATAATAATCCCAAAACACAATAGCAAAAGAGGCAAAACAGGATATATAGTCAGTCTTATTTATCCCTGCTATAAGGAACAAATACATGGCAAGATAAACACCCCCAGGAGTTGCCCGTGCGTCCTACTCCAAGTCTTGTTTCCGGGGCTTTACTGCAAAGCGTATATTACAGTATTTCACCGAGCACATTCTTGAGGAGAAAGTCTTTCGCTCTCTCTGCCTCTGGCTCCGTTTGGAAGTGCTATGAACATATTGGAGAGTATGCCGGGGTTAACAAGAACACTGTTCCATTAGGAGCCTGTCTTAACCCATTGATACCTGATGCAGTGGCCTTGTGGTCTGAGTGTCCGCCCTGAGACTGGGAGGTCGTGAGTTCGATCCCCGGCCGAGTCATACCAAAGACTATAAAAATGGGACCCATTGCCTCCCTGCTTGACACTCAGCATCAAAGGGTTGGAATTGGGGGGTTAAATCACCATGTGATTCCCGAGCGCAGCGCACGCTGCCGCTCACCGCTCCCCCAGGGGATGGGTCAAATGCGGAGAACAAATTTCACACATTGTGTGACAATCAGTGGGACTTTACCTTTACCTTTACTGCTCTCACCTATTTCACAAGTACAATATACAGTATATCATATACAAGACACACCTGGTTAAGGTACAGTTTTCCATGCCATTTTGATCTAAATGCTTAAGGCTGTTACACACCAAGAGTGATGCGAATATACAGCACGAAATTGCGAGGTGAATTTTGACCCACCTGTCAATCACACCAACAGGTGTGTACGCGTCGGACGCGAATTCCCGAGAAATCGAGCGTGGTCCGAAAAAATAAACACCGCAATAACGCTCAGCGACTTCGCTGCTGCTATGCACGGTTGCATTGACTGATATAGGTTCGAGAAATATTATTGACGTGCGAATGAATCGTGAAAATAACGCTCCCGGTGTGTAAACCGTTATCCTTGAAGCCTTCAAATGTGTTTCTTAGACAAATATGAAATAGTGAAGCTCATGCATATGTACGAATTTCTTTCCAAAGCTACAGTACTTTAGTCAATCTACTTTAAAGAATGGGAAATATAACATCGATTTGATTGAAAACTTTTTGGTCACCGCATAATTCCATTTTGTGTAATTTCATAGTTTTGATGTATTTATTGTGTATTGTAAAATTTGAAAAATGGTCAAAAAGAAATAAAGAAGAATTTGTGTCCAAACTTTTGATTGGTAGTGTAGTAT
>NC_139629.1:6534770-6564770 GCF_964638095.1 Poromitra crassiceps
CCTCACCTTGCCTCTGCCTCGCCCTGCCTCGCCTCTGCCTCACCTCTGCCTCGCCCTCACCTCTGCCTCGCCTCTGCCTCACCTCTGCCTCGCCTCTGCCTCACCTCTGCCTCACCTCTGCCTCGCCCTGCCTCACCTCTGCCCCGCCTCTGCCTCACCTCTGCCCCGCCTCTGCCTCGCCTCTGCCTCGCCTCTGCCTCGCCTCTGCCTCGCCTCTGCCTCGCCTCTGCCTCGCCTCTGCCTCGCCTCTGCCTCGCCTCTGCCTCGCCTCTGCCTCGCCCGACCTCTGCCCCACCTCTGCCTCACCTCTGCCTCGCCCCACCTCTGCCTCACCTCTGCCTCACCTCTGCCTCACCTCTGCCTCGCCCTGCCTCACCTCTGCCCCGCCTCTGCCTCACCTCTGCCCCGCCTCTGCCTCGCCTCTGCCTCGCCTCTGCCTCGCCTCTGCCTCGCCTCTGCCTCGCCTCTGCCTCGCCTCTGCCTCGCCCGACCTCTGCCCCACCTCTGCCTCACCTCTGCCTCGCCTCTGCCTCACCCCACCTCACCTCTGCCTCACCTCACCTCTGCCTCGCCTCTGCCTCACCTCACTCTGCCTCGCCCCACCTCTGCCTCACCCTGCCCCGCCTCTGCCTCGCCCTGCCTCTGCATCACCTTGCCTCTGCCTCACCCTGCCCCGCCTCTGCCTCGCCTCTGCCTCGCCCTGCCTCTGCCCCGCCTCACCCTGCCTCTCCTCTGCCTCACCTTGCCTCTGCCTCACCCTGCCCCGCCTCACCCTGCCTCTCCTCTGCCTCGCCCCACCTCTGCCCCGCATCTGCCTCACCTCTGCCTCACCCTGCCTCACCCTGCCCCACCTCTGCCTCACCTCACCTCTGCCTCGCCCTGCCTCTGCCCCGCCTCACCTTGTCCCTGCCTCTGCCTCACCCTGCCCCGCCTCTGCCTCACCTTGCCTCTGCCTCACCCTGCCCCGCCTCTGCCTCGCCCTCACCTTGCCTCTGCCTCACCCTGCCCCGCCCCAGCCTCACCTCACCTCTGCCTCGCCCCGCCTCTGCCTCGCCCCACCTCTGCCCCGCCTCTGCCTCACCTCGCCCTTTTCTCTTCACATACACACATAGGAATGCACACACCATCCACCATGTGTGGTGCATCATGCAACATTCAGGTACATGTCAGAAACATCATGTGTGGTGCATCATGCAACATGCAGGTACATGTCAGAAACATCATGTGTGGTGCATCATGCATCATGCAGGTACATGTCAGAGACATCATGTGTGGTGCATCATACAACATGCAGGTACATGTCAGAGACATCATGTGTGGTGCATCATGCAACATGCAGGTACAGGTCAGAGACATCATGTGTGGTGCATCATGCAACATGCAGGTACATGTCAGAGACATCATGTGTGGTGCATCATACAACATGCAGGTACATGTCAGAGACATCATGTGTGGTGCATCATACAACATGCAGGTACATGTCAGAGACATCATGTGTGGTGCATCATGCATCATGCAGGTACATGTCAGAGACATCATGTGTGGTGCATCATGCATCATGCAGGTACATGTCAGAGACATCATGTGTGGTGCATCATACAACATGCAGGTACATGTCAGAGACATCATGTGTGGTGCATCATACAACATGCAGGTACATGTCAGAGACATCATGTGTGGTGCATCATGCAACATGCAGGTACATGTCAGAGACATCATGTGTGGTGCAACATGCAGGTACAGGTCAGAGACATCATGTGTGGTGCATCATACAACATGCAGGTACATGTCAGAGACATCATGTGTGGTACATCATACAACATGCAGGTACATGTCAGAGACATCATGTGTGGTGCAGCATACAACATTCAGGTACATGTCAGAAACATCATGTGTGGTGCATCATACAACATGCAGGTACATGTCAGAGACATCATGTGTGGTGCATCATGCAGGTACATGTCAGAGACATCATGTGTGGTGCATCATACAACATGCAGGTACATGTCAGAGACATCATGTGTGGTGCATCATACAACATGCAGGTACATGTCAGAGACATCATGTGTGCTGCATCATGCAACATGCAGGTACATGTCAGAGACATCATGTGTGGTGCATCATACAACATGCAGGTACATGTCAGAGACATCATGTGTGGTGCATCATACAACATGCAGGTACATGTCAGAGACATCATGTGTGCTGCATCATACAACATGCAGGTACATGTCAGAGACATCATGTGTGGTGCATCATGCAACATGCAGGTACATGTCAGAGACATCATGTGTGGTGCATCATACAACATGCAGGTACATGTCAGAGACATCATGTGTGGTGCATCATACAACATGCAGGTACATGTCAGAGACATCATGTGTGGTGCATCATACAACATGCAGGTACATGTCAGAGACATCATGTGTGGTGCATCATACAACATGCAGGTACATGTCAGAGACATCATGTGTGGTGCATCATACAACATGCAGGTACATGTCAGAGCCATATTGAGCATGGCATCTTTTTACCTTGAGAGGTAATATGCGAGGGAGGGCGGCTGTCTTGTGGTCAGATCAAGTTCCCCAGACATTAAACTTTCATATCTGTTGTCCCCTCTCAAATGATGCTCCAACCACAGAAATAATTCATATGGCACAGCTTAGATATGCATCATTAAAAATTTGATGAAGGGGCCGTCGGCTCATCATTCCACACCTATCATACTTGTTAATGAAAATAAATTATTCATGCTGATATCAGATGACATGAACCCGCCTTATATCACCACAAACAACATGCTTTTGGACACCGGGACTGCAAGGACATGGGGGAGGCAGAGAACATGAGAGAGAGAGAGAGAGAGAGAGAGAGAGAGAGAGAGAGAGAGAGAGAGAAGGGCGGTGTGTGTGTGGGGGGGGGGGGTTCTGTTTTGTTCCAGAACTCTTTAGCTCTGCTGGTCTGGTTCCCCACCAAGACCTGTCAAGGACCCTCATAAGTTCATCAAAGATGAAAACCTGCTTTCCATTTGAAAGGACAGACCCAGGATACTAACACAGCTCTTGAATTAAACAAAAGCACTAATCATGCATAAGACAAGCATGTGAGGGTTATAAAACCTAGATGAATATATGAATATCAATAAAGAGACAGGGAGATATGGGGTTTCCATACGTGTTGACAAATGAACCCCCTTTCTTTGCCCAGGATAAATTCAAGAACCATGCAACTGTTGTGTCTGATCCATGCAGAACTGATTCAACATGAAATATGATTGAATACACAAAATAGGAGCTTGTTTTAGGGACAAATACTGTGTTCAAATGCCAGTCTTAACTATTGCAAAGAGAAATCAGCGCAACAGCAAAGTACTGTTATGGAAATTAAGCATTTTACTACAACCATTGATTAAAGTTATTAGTGTCAAACACTTTGGGAAAACAAAATTATTTGTGTTGCCCTTGCATGTTTCAAAGAAGCAAAGTGTTTCCAAAAATAACGTTACAGCTAAACAAAGCAAAGTGATTGTGTATGTAATATGTCATCGGACACACATGGCCAAACCTCTAAACAGGCGGACACAGTAATAATGTTGCATTTGGTCCAAGAAGTGAGCGAGTGTTCAAGCATTTAATTTGTCCTCCGTTGATCCGTTGATGATGTGGAGGACACTGAACCATTCAAGCTCAGTGAAATGTTGCAGATGAAAAAGAGCAGAGCAAAAAAGCTGCAGTGGAGCTGGTGGAATATAGCTTTCAAGTAGCTCAGTTGTTTGATGTGTTTAGTAGTGCATATGGCATTTCAAAACCAAAATGATGGTTGAAAAGCACATGAAATAAAAGGAAGCAAACCAATATGCTAGTCTAAAACTGAAAGCCACCATAGCAACAATAACACAGAGCTCAGAAGTTGCATTGTGGGCTAAATGTCCACTTAGCGGTTCTCACCGTGGGGGCCGGGGACCCACCAGTGGTCCTTCAGGGGGTCTGAAGGGGTATATACCCAGCAAATTGTTCAACTGCAGCATTATTTCAAGAAGTTAACACATTAGAGGAATTACTTTTTTGTCGTAGTTTCTCTGTTATCTCTCTACCTACAAACAATGTCAAGGAATTCTGGACAAAATAATATCTAACAATTAAAATATTCTCATTTGGGTCAGAGAGACAAAATCTCATCAAATGGTGGTCTGTGGCTCTAATGTGGACTAAATTAGGGGTCCTATAAACTGTATGCTGTAACCACCTAAAGATAAACGCCTGTCCAACACACACAGTATCCTATCCTACGATGCCTACTTCACATTTTGTAATCTAAAGCAAGCAAAATCACACAAGCAGTTCATCAATACACTGGTCCTTACATGTCTCCAGGTCCAGCAGGCTGTCAATCTCGGATAAGTAGCCGGCTATATCCTTGTGGTAATTCAATTCACTTGGTGTAAAGTGGCGTGGAAAGTGCGCCGCCGCTCATTGTTTGGCACATGGTGCAGCAGAGCTCAGCTCACCTGGCAAGGTGTTGCCACGGCGCTGCAGAGCCGTTCAACACTGCCCTCTGTCGGCCTGCAGCGACACAGCCCAGTCAACAAAGCCTTTCACCACCCTCCTCAACCCTCAACTTTAGAGAGCAGGCATTATTTCCTAATATCGGTATTATCCATCCCGAATCCCGATCAATAGTCTAGTCTGGACATTTTTGGGTGGATGTTAATTTTGATTTAGAATACAATGCACACAGAGTCGAGGTGTCTGCCATATTGGAATGAAAACTGAAAAGCAATATCCATCCAAGTATAAGCTCATGAAGAATGACAATGAGCTGATGTGGTGTTTTCATGCAGAAATAATCCAGCAAACTTTTGCCAGGATATGGGTAGCCTAAAAAGTGCGCAATCACGGCGCATTCCGCGCAAAAATCAAAATTGCTATTGGAATTAATATGCAAGGTCATGATGGCTAATCTAAAGTCTGACAACTGTCACAAAAGTAGGGCCATACATGAGTTGTTTCACATGACATTATGAATTAATCGCAAATTACCACAATACATTTTGGATAAAATGTCATGGAAAATCACAGTGCTAATAAGAAATATCAAATAGGCTAAATTGAACATGAGATAGCCTACTAGGCTATATGATCACTCTGGATACCGTACACTGCGTACAGACTTTATACTTTTTTTTTGTAAATTGACATCCGCCCCAATGTGGCAGCATGCAGCACAAAGTAACCTAGCGGTAAGTTAGAAACGGTATGTGGCAGACGCAGGCAGCTCTGCAGCCCACAAATGCTCCTCTGATCCTGGGATGAAACGTGAGTGGAAAGTAAAACCGGGGTGGCATAAAGGAACTGCTAAACTGCTCTGAATAACACATGCAAGCAATATTAGCGGGGCAAATATTCACGCCACCTGAAATATTCAAAGTGGACACGGAATGGGAAGAAAGCTTGTCTGCATGTGGCACACTGACTGACAATTCGAAATGAAAATCTCCACATTGTTCAAACCCCGTTGTAAAAACGGTTTGGGGGAAAAGAAAAGAAAACGGACAGCACACACAGCATGGCTGAATAAAGCTTTCGAATCCCATAGGTAGCGTATTGCTTACAGATTAAAATGGATTTAATCTATTTTAATACGAATATTATTTGAAGCCATTATTTTTATTTTGTAAAATAACATCCTACATTTCCAATCACAGCGCACCAATAAAATCCAAAGTCGGATAACACAGCGTTAAACTGGTGGGCAACGCACAAATGGTCTCTTTTTTCATCATTCAAGTCTTTTGTCAAAGAAAAAGTAAATCATTTTACCTTTCGAGATGTTTGCAATCCCCAAGTTGATGAAACCGCCTGGGAGAAACGTGGAGAAATTAGACGCGCACTCTAGTTGCACAGATAAATAGCCTAATAAGAGGTAATTCGCCCAAAGTGTTGTATCCTCAGCAGCAGCAGCCGTGTGTCTCTCGGAGCGACCTGCAGCGGACAACTGCGCTCTCTCCGTGCGCGTCGGACGAGACCACCGGGATGGGAGGGGGAGGGGGGGGGGGGGCATGGGGCATGCAATGGAAGTAGGCAACTACGCATGAACATCGAGGAGAACTCGGCTGTCGAGTGTCGTCGCAACAGTGCGTCCGTCCAGCCAAAGCAACGCAGTTTTCTGAATGAGTCACACTAGTGGGCCTGGGAATGATTTTTTTCATCGACTTCCCAGAAGACAGACAATGGTTTTGTCCGCTTAGGGCAGATGTGTTGTTTTGCTGCTCTGTTTGAGTATAGGCTTAAAAACAAACTGAAGGCTACAAACATGTATTACTCCACTGAAAGACTCGAAACATTCTATTCTATTCTATTCTATTCTATTCTATTCTATTCTATTCTATTCTATTCTATTCTAGTGTGACGTGGTATGCTTATGGTAAATTAACAGGTGGCTATTATTCAAGTCGGTGCATGAGGCAAAGTAATAGGCCTATCAATAAAATCCTAAAATACATTAGACATATCTGGAAGTGGTTCGAGCTGGTCCATGTTGTTGGAGGTTCAGGCTTGGGCTGGGCTGTCGTCCAATTTATAACATCTGATGATGTCACAATGTCCTGTCTATGACATCATCAGTGTCTGTCATAAATCACTGAGGACATCACTGATGACAGTACCGATTGCTCGAGTGACATCACTGATGACATCTTCAGAATCAGAATCAGAATCGGAATCAGAATCACTTTTATTGCCACATTATGCAAGTTACATACAAGGAATTTGTCTTAGTGTCTGTATGCAGCGTAGCGGTCACATCATACAGAGATAAGAAGTAGGGAGATAACTAAAGACAATCGCAAAGTTGCAAGTGCAATCACATCAAATCAATCGAGTCAGTACAATATGTAGGCTACATGAGTGGTGAAGTGTTCTGTGGATGATAAATATAAATTTATGTTGGATTTACATGAGATTTACAGACTGAGTTAAATAGATGTTAAATAGGCAGTGGATTTACATGAATTTACAGTCAGAGTTGAATAAGAGTTTACATTGAATCTACATGAAATTTACAGGCTAAGTTAAATAGGCATTAATGTGCAGGGAATTTACATGAATTTACAGTCCCACTTAGACAGGCATTAAATTAGATACAGTATGAGTTCCAGTTTTATGGGGGGGGGGGGGGGGGTTCAGTTGAGTTTAGGAGGAGGTAGTGAGTTTGTGTGTGTGTGTGTGTGGGGGGGGGGGGGTGGTGTTGGTGAGGCCCTTAATTGGCGGAAGGGGTTTCCGGGCCTTGTTGGTGAGGCTGATGGCGGTTGGGAAGAAGCTGGTCTTGTGGCGGGTGGTTCTGGTCTGACTTGACTTGACTTGACTTGACTTGACTTGGTCTTGGCAGACCATCATCGAGTATTTCGAGTACTGATGATGTCACAATAGCTCTGTGAGTGTGAAGGCCTATCGCTGTAGCACCCCATCGTGGGCACATTTCCCCCCCACAAGATTCATTCCAGACCCTTGAAAAGTGTTTTGGCAAATTTTGGAGGCGATCAGAGCCTTGCAAACAAACAAACAAACAAAGAGACAGACAGCTCTCCAATAGCGGTAGAATGTGTGTGTGTGTGTATGTGTGTGTGTGTGTGTGTGTATATATATATATATATATATATATATATATATATATATATATATATATATATATATATATATATACCGGTATATAACGTACTACTACACCAGTTAGACACCACTTAAGATTACAATTAGTCTAAACTCTATTGCACAAATTAAAAAGGAAGCCTATAAACTAAATAGGTTCATGTCATACCACACTTCTATTCTATTCTATTCTATTCTATTCTATTCTATTCTATTCTATTCTATTTCAGATAAATAATCATGCACAATGCTCTTTCTATCGCAATACAATGAGAGGTATCGCTGTATTGCAGCCGACGGGCGCGAGATTCCAACTCGTTCCAACGTCGTTTCAAAACTACACTTCCCAGGGAGCCTTGCGCCGTGGCCAAGGATCTGTGGAAAACCGATTGCGCCTGCGCATCCAGACGTGGCAACGGCATCATGGCCTCTTGGAACCGCTACGGGAGTCGGATGAGAGAGGCAAAAATGTACATATTGTTGCTGCTGGTGAGTCCTAACATATCCTCTGTTGTCATGTAGCCTGGTAGCGAGGCGGGGAGCCGCGTTGTTTGGATCTGTGTGTCGGCGTTGTTGCGCTCGTGCTTTTGGGAATCTGGGAGGAATCCCAATCGGTCTTCTTCACCGCTTCTTCAAGCCGTGCAGGAGGCAAAGTTGACAGCCCTTGACTGAACTTGCTTGCTTAAATTTAGCCTCCAAAACAAGCGAGCGGTGGTTATCTGTGGCGCGGGCAAAGTCGAGCAGCCTGTTTATTGAATAATGGTGTTCTTGTTTTGAGTTGGTCTAACGTGAATGACACGCATTGAGCGAACAGGGCATTCTGCTATCGCCTGTGTGTGTGTGCATAAGACTACACGGTGCCTCCCCAGTGTAGGTATTCTGCTATTACATCAAGGGCAGCCGGGGAACTGGAAAAGTCAGAACATCCAGGCCTCATGAGGAGGACGCTTCTACACTTTGATGTGTTTGAGGTTATTATTACATTATTTTTTAAACGCCCTGTCCTTTGGTCCCATACATACATACATACGGATATCCACCTGTTATGATGTTGTTGTTGTTGTTGTTGTTGCTGCTGAGCTGATTACATAAATTGTGGCATTGATCCAATCATCTGTAAACTTAGCTAAGAACTGGAAACTCACGGCTCGACACAGTAGCTGTGAGTGAACCGCACAAAATGCTTTGGTAATTGGTGGGTGTGGCATGTTGCGCTATGTAGGCCATGTGTATGTAGTAGAAAATGCCCTTTGGAGGCTAGTGTACAATAGGCTGCCGTATGTCATATGACAGTCATCCATTCCTGAAGATTAAGCAACATGCAGTAGCCTGCAGTGTTCGCTGAATGACGAATAATATCTATTGGCACGCTTAACTCATTGAGTGCCAGCCACTTTTGGAGAACGGACGCTCCCAGTGCCAGAGTTTTCAGAGCGTTTTCAGTGATTTCTCGAGGCCCACAGAATATTGTGTGATATTACTATGTAAACACCGAACACGCACAAAGAACGAGCTGGCTCTATTGTATCATCAGCAAAAAAAAGTGTATTGATACCATTTTCCGTTCTTTAGTTATGAGCCGGAGAAGATAGGTCGTTTTGAGCAAATACAGGCGTTTCAAATTATTAGCTGAGATATTCCGCCTTTTGTGAAATGAAGCATTTCAAGCACATTCACGGACTCTGAAGATAATATTTTCTGATGTAGTGACCTGGTGTAGTTGTGTGATGCCCTGCGTGCCCCACCCCCCTCTCCCCCCCCTCCCCCCCCTCCCCCCCTCAACTGCAAACTCCTCCCTCCCCACACTAACACACAGCCACTCTATTTTCGGAGCGCTCCGTGCCTCCGTTTTGTTCGTTTCTGGCGGCTAATCGTGTGGATAAACTATGCAGACAGACAGACAGAGGCAGAGGGGCTCAGTTGTGTGCGCGGATTGACTTCTGTTCGCAGCCAACGTCAGCTCCCGACAGAGCAATCTATATGGCTCTGGCTGCAGCATGCATCGGTTTCTCTTTGATCACGGCTTTTTCCAGCTGTTTTCGGGACCTTTCTGTAATCTGGAGAGCACTGTCGCCACCTAATGAGTCCGTAAAATAGGTTATAGACCTCCAATAGCTACAATATTTGTACAGGAGATGCAGAAGGCTTTGATCGACGTCCCACCGTCAAAAAACGCATTGGACGTCGAAAGACGTCCTTGGCACTCTACGTCACTATTTAATTGGACGTCGAAAGACGTCCTTGGCACTCAATGAGTTGAAAGCCATCTGTTTACATGTTGTACATGTTCCTGCTACTGTACTAACATTGCTGTCACTCGGTCCAGTGTGGTGAAAACTGATATAGACCTTTCCTGCTCCACATCCTGCTGTAGCAGTCTTTGCAAACAAGGGTGTTGCTGTGTGTGTGTGTGTGTGTGTGTGTGTGTGTGTGTGTGTGTGTGTGTGTGTGTGTGTGTGTGTGTGTGTGTGTGTGTGTGTGTGTGTCCAGTGTTCCCTGTGTGTGTTTGTTTAGAGGTGGGCGATATGGCAAAAATATATCGCCAAAAATAATTCCAGGCAGGATCCCGATCCACGATCTTATCACGTTTCTTTTTCATGTTGGTTAAAGACTATTTGGCAAGTTACTGAGTGACGGAGAAACGTACATTAGCTTTATTTACATAATCAAGAGCCATAAAGCAGTCTTAAATGAATGTATTTATTTAGCCTACACATATCTCTGCAAAGAGAGACAAAGAGACTGCGGCCCTGTCATGAAAGCTTACAGGTTTACAGTAAGGATTTATGGAGGAACAGAACCTTTTATAGCTCTGTTCTGGTACAATCTGTATGTTTTGACTACACACTGGTAACAGAAAAACAAGAGTGCAGTAGACTGGAACTGTAGAGCAGTTCGGTCGGCGCGAGTGTGTGTGTGTGTGTGTGTGTGTGTGTGTGTGTGTGTGTGTGTGTGGTGTCTGTGTGTTGGATTTATGTGTGTATTTATGATTAATAACTACGTGTAACTTCTTTATGGCTATTGATTATGTAAATAAAGCTAATGTACGTTTCATTTTCTTGGTCACTGAGTATAACTAGAGCTGGGCGCAGTGGGCGGTATGGATCAATAATCATATCTTTGTATTTTTAGGCTGAATAGCGATATATATCTTGGTATTTCGTATGAAGTGGGCTAAATGTTCAGTTGTAAGTCAAAGCCACATGTCACAAGTACTTATATTCAAACAAGACGGATCAAAATAAAATGCAAAGAAAGGGTTTCCTTCCCTGACTAATATTGACTTTCACAAAATATTGACACAATGAGATTTTTGTGCGTGTGGGCCTTTAAATCCAGGATAACGCTATCCAAAATCCAAGACGATATCTCGTCTCATTATATCACAATCTCGATATAATATCACTATATTGCCCTGCCTTAGTGTGTGTGTGTGTGTGTGTGTGTGTGTGTGTGTGTGTGTGTGTGTGTGTGTGTGTGTGTGTGTGTGTGTGTGTGTGTGTGTGTGTGTGTGTGTGCGCGTGCGTGTGTGTGCGTGTGTGTGTGAGGAGACATGGCAGTTGGGGCTGGTAGGGAGGCTGTGAGGTCAGGCAGCAGTGTGCCGTACGGTAGTCGCTCCGCATACTACATAAATTAGTCTGTGCCGCGCCACAGCTGGTATTCGAGGGCGGGTCTAGGGGACGTTGAAATTGAATGAGTGACAGGTCGTAGCACCAACGAGAGAGGGGTTCGAAAAAAAATTGGATGCGCCTCCCGTGCCGTCACTGATCGCAAAGTCATTGCTGATTATTTGAAGGGTGAATCCACCACTCGCCAATCACCGGCCAAGTGAACGGGTCACTTCCGAGACCAGTATGCTGAGAGGAGTGTCCCCCAGACCCAGAGAGAGAGAGCCCTGCAGCATGCAGTAACGTAGTGTATCATCAGCGTAAGAACCCTCATGGCTCTGGCATTCAGACTAGGGGTATGGAGGTAATTCCCCCAGGAAGCGACAAACTGCTGCACCCTGTGTTGAGGGCAGCTGGCGATGCTGTTGCTGTTGTGGTAAAACCTTGCTCACTCACTTATACGATCACACTTGTAATTCATCAGGAAGTGAAAGAGCATTCAAATTACCAGAGTGCATTTTGAAGCCAGTCAGCAGCTTGTTTGATTGTTTTGTTTTGATTTGATTGGCTCACGGTCAGAGAGCGCGTCGTCTGGCCAGCAGGTAGTCTGGACCTGGGCCATCAGCCTCGGAGTTGCGCATCCTGTGTAGAGAGAGTTGATACGGAACCAGTCTGCTGCTCCTAAAAAAAAAACACAATTTCGCTCTGAAAACCCTCCCATAAACCAAAATAAATGCAATGTGAATTATTAGATACAGATACATATTTATATGCCCATATGAAATCTGTTTCATTTTTTTCCAAATTCTGTTTTATTCAATTACATTTTTCCCACTTTAATTTGAATGTAGTTGTTAGGGTGTGTGTGTGTGTGTGTGTGTGAAATCCAAGTTGTGAGGTGAAGTAAGCGTCCCACGCAAGACCGACCCCCCTCTCAAAACACCCCATTCAAAAAGGGAGTCTTTCCTCTCGGCCGATTTTAACAATGATGAAATCATTTAGGTTGCTACAATAATTAGGTCTACTTTTTTTTTTCAATAATATTTTTATTCAATTTTAAATTTTACAAGACAAGACAACGACAAAGACAAAAAACAAAAACAAAAAGACAGGGCAGCTCAAACACTTCACAAGTTAGCAAAGACATAGATGTGGACAACAGTAAAGGAAAGGATGGACAAATGAATGAGAATACAATAAAATAAATTAAATTAAATTAGATGTACAAGGCAAAAGGCAATAATCAGGTGGCAATATCACTTCGGTTGAGGTATCCAATAGTCAGTGTCTCTGCTAGGTTAGGTTCCCACACTTTATAAAAGACATCGGTTGTTGAGTGCAGCATACATGTCATGAACTCCAGAGGCATAAGTTGCATAATTATCTGGTGCCAGTTCCTCTTTGTTGGAGGTTTGTCTTTAATCCAAAATAAAATAATATTTTTTCTAGCAGCAAAAGTTAATAAATTAAATAGCCGTTTGTGATGTTTATAAACAAGTTTCTTATGGGGAAGACCAAGAATAAGGCTGACAGGGTCTGGGTCCAACTCCACACCAAAGATGACACTCAACTGCTGCACTATGTCTGACCAGTATCGTTCTATCTTAGGACATGACCATATGCAGTGAGTGTAGATTAGGTCTACTTTTGATTTTGATTAGTAGGCCTACTTTGATCAATTTCAGACAGATTATGGAAAATTCTGCAATAGTCCATGTTTTACAGTTGATTCCATTTGTATTTGCAAATTCCATGATTCCGTCCGATTTTTCTGCATTGTGGAAATAAGACGGTTTTCACTAGGGATGGGCATCGAATTTCGAATTTTCGAATAATCGTTGTTATTATCAAGGTCGACTTTTATTATTGAAATTCGAAATTCGAAAAAAAAAAAAAAAAAAAATTTTTTTGAGTGAAATGTTGCATTGTCTCCCCTGATTCTAAGTATAGTCAAATCGCTTGGTTTGAGCAAGTAAAACCATTTTTATAAGCCTTTTAAGCAAGGTTTATGGAAAAATGAATGGCGGATGAAATCCCATGAAGAGGGAGAGGGGGTGACTTTGGCACCCCTTTGGCACTCAGACCTGAGCCTACTAAATATTTAATGAACCACTCATGATTGTCAAAACTGTTTTTTATTTTCGAAAATGTCAATGTCATGTAACATGTTCTTTACTTCAGTGGTGCAATGCTTGTTTGAGCTAAAAATCCACAGCAGAAGCTTTTTATATTAATTAATAAAGCCGTAGACTTAGAATCAGGGGAGACAATGCAACATTTCACTCACAAAAAAAAAAAAAGAAAAAAAAAAAAGAAAAAACATTTTTAATTTTTTTTACATTTTTATTTTTATTTTCGAATTTCGAATTAAATTCGAATTTGGCCAGCGAATTTCGAATAGTGTTTTTGCTAGAAATGCCCATCCCTAGTTTTCACGGAATGGTCAGTCCTCCACCTTTATGTTTTTTTTCTTTTCTGTCCATAGCAAACACTACAACAGGAAGTGAGCTGGGCTTCAATTTAGAATATTTTTGTTGTCAAGTTAAAACGGTCTATAGCCCTATATATTTACCAGCCGCGACACCGTCGTTTTTTTTTTTTCACCTTATGAGTCTGAGTTGACGCGTTCGTATCTCTCTTCCCCATGACCGGCGGCAGGCATTTTACATGATAGTTTAGGCTAATGGATCGGAATCTACCTCTTTTCCCCCTCAGATATCCGATCCAGTGATTTTGGCTGGATCAGCTCCGATACCGATACCGAGTATCGGATCGGACCATCCCTACCCCAAACCTCCCATTCTCAGCAGGCCCAGTTGTCCTTTATAAAGGTTTCATTCCAAATCACTTTATATCCACGTCACAGCCTGAAATACTTTAAGGGTGCTTTCTCACTGGCGCCCCGGGACCGTTCGAGTGTGAACGTTGCGTACCGTTCCGTTCTGCGGGGAACCGTGACAGGATCCACTTGAAAAGGTGGTCTGGGGAGCGCTTTGGCATACCCGGGCACAGAACACTTGCGAGTGTGAAAGCCAACCGTTCCGAACCACATAGACAACAAACGGGCGACGATAAACTCCAGGCATAGTTGATGATAGGGATGCACGATATGGATTTTTAGAGCCGATACGATAACCAATAAATATATTCTTCTCGGCCGATAACCGATACGATTTAACCGATAATTATTACAATAAAAAAAATATATAATATAAAATATATAGCCTGGATGATTCAGTACGGCCTGATCACTCTTTAGCCTGGATGATTCAGTACTGCCTGAGAACTCTTTAGCCTGGATGATTCAGTACAGGCCTGAGAACTCTTTAGCCTGGATGATTCAGTACGGCCTGATCACTCTTTAGCCTGGATGATTCAGTACAGGTCTGAGAACTCTTTAGCCTGGATGATTCAGTACGGCCTGATCACTCTTTAGCCTGGATGATTCAGTACAGGTCTGAGAACTCTTTAGCCTGGATGATTCCGTACAGGTCTGAGAACTCTTTAGCCTGGATGATTCAGTACAGCCTGAGAACTCTTTAGCCTGGATGATTCAGTACGGCCTTAGGAACTCTTTAGCCTGGATGATTCAGTACAGGCCTGAGAACTCTTTAGCCTGGATGATTCAGTACTGCCTTAGGAACTCTTTAGCCTGGATGATTCAGTACTGCCTGAGAACTCTTTAGCCTGGATGATTCAGTACGGCCTTAGGAACTCTTTAGCCTGGATGATTCAGTACGGGCCTGAGAACTCTTTAGCCTGGATGATTCAGTACAGGCCTGAGAACTCTTTAGCCTGGATGATTCAGTACTGCCTTAGGAACTCTTTAGCCTGGATGATTCAGTACTGCCTGAGAACTCTTTAGCCTGGATGATTCAGTACGGCCTGAGAACTCTTTAGCCTGGATGATTCAGTACGGGCCTGAGAACTCTTTAGCCTGGATGATTCAGTACGGGCCTGAGAACTCTTTAGCCTGGATGATTCAGTACGGGCCTGAGAACTCTTTAGCCTGGATGGTTCAGTACGGCCTGGATGGTGTTTATGAAGCAGATTTGTCACACCAGATGGAGGGTATGGGCTCGCGGGCAGGAGCCGCCCGCCCGCTGCTTACTAAGCGCCACATTTTTTACAGCAACGTGACGGGAGTGACACACCTTTTGTGAGGAATAAGGAAGGTAGGCCCAGAATGGATTTCCTCAGTGTATTGACTCGGGAGTTCTCCCTGCACCGCCTAATGTAATTGGAAAACGCCACCTTCACTGAGCGATGGCGCACACGGGGTCGGGTGTGATCGATAGCCAAATTATTTGGGAGAGATTGGGATTTTGAGAGTGAATTCTGTTCATATGGGTCCCACACGCCCTTCTCTATTTGCCAGTTGACATTTAAGCTGTTGTCTTAACAGTGACCTTCAGGCAGGCAAGCTGGCAGCTTCTGTGCCATTTGAATGGAGCCCAAATGATTGGAACACCGCACATGTGCAACACTGTAGATCTGACCGGCTGATTTTCGCGTGATGCCTGTTTTGTACTCGTGCTGCTAACTAAGCTGAGATTAGATTCAAGTGTGGTCGAGCGTGGTTTGGCCGGTAGCCTTTTGCCTTCAGCCTTCTGCTGGTGTAGCTGGAGCAGACAATTGATTTTTAAGCAACGGCTTCAGAGCCACTGTGTATATACTGCAGGAGGCATAGTATGCTAAGGTAAGAAAAAAAAAAAGACAAATTGTTTTCTTTCTGCTTTGCATTCCGTCCTGTTTTAGCATGGGTAGCCATGCTAAAACATGCTAATACCTGTGTAACTGTGAGAGAGATTAGCAGCAGCAGTGTGTGGGCGGGCGGGCGCTCGTGTTTTACTGTTTAAAGTTGAAACCCCAGCGCGCCTCTTCCCTCGTGTCTCGTCTCCATCGATCTGCTCTGTAGCAGCGAGGCTGTCCCTCTCTGCACTGTGTGTTGTTGAGTCGATGGCGATAATGGGAGAAGACAGCGTTGGGAAGGTAGTAGTAACGCAGCAGCATTAGCATGCGGCTCACAGTCACGTCAGATGGCAGGAAGCCTTTGGAGCCATTATGGTACACGGCTCGCTGATTGTTAGCCAGTGATGGGGTTTCTCTCCTCCGTGCCAGCTGAGAGAGAGGGGAAGAGGTCAGCGCCAAAGCAAAGATCAAAGAGTTGCACCTTATATTTGACACAGTTAAGTTAAGTTCTCATCACTTGCCGTTACATTTTGCATTTGCCATTTATCATTCAAATGACAAAATTGCCTCCGGAAAGGGTTGAGCCACCCTGGAAATCTTAGTATTAGTATTTTAGTAGCCTGTGTATCGCGCTCCGTAATTGGCGGCAAACTCTGGTACTCTGGTTACATGGTCAACAGGCCTCTGTGATGCTTTCTCTAGTCAGTTATTCAATGTATGTCACTGAAAGTTCACACGCGCTTCAGTTGGAAGCATTGCATCGTATCACAGCCGTCACCAGTCAGCTTGACATTTCAGATGTGTGTGTGTGTGTGTGTGTGTGTGTGTGTGTGTGTGTGTGTGCACATGCCATACAGCGATCAGTATGCCGCAGAGATCTACCTGGGGGGGGGGGGGGGTCTAGACAACGCGGGCATAATGGCAACCTACAGTAGTATTAATGGTTTGTGTTTCTTTTAGGATAATGCACACAGCCAATATCATAAGCTACCATTTAGAACTGTGTAGTTGCTGCCGCTTTGGCCCAGTATTTTATTGGACAAGAGGCACCAGCGCAGCAAACATGTCACTGCTTCAGAGAGAGAGCTTCAGTAAGAGTCTTGTTCACTTTGCGTCATTCTAATCCTTCCAGGGGGGCAGCCAGCGAGGCGAGCACTGCGTTTCCTGTCTCAATAAATAAGTCTGCCTGGCTGCCATCTCCTCTCGTCTCCTTCTACTCTTGCCCCACCCCCCCCCACTCCCCTAACCACGCCCCTAACCACTCCAGGCCCACCGGAGGAGCATCACCTCGCCAGGTGTGGTTCCCATGGGTCACAAACCATATGCTGCTGTGCTGACACATCCTGTGTGCGGTGTTTATCTTGTCATCGCATCAACCTAATCTCCAATCAGACATCCACATCATGCAGAGACAACGTAATTATGCAGATAGACCCCCCACCAACCCCAATGAATAATTGCACAGTCTCAGTCTGGGACTTCACCTCAGACATTGGTGGAAGCTTTTATCCAAAAAGAAGCAGCATATTCTTAGTTTTTCGTAAGCCCCTCGCTTTCCCTCCCTGCATGTTTATTCAATCAATTTAGAAAGATGCTGATGATGAGTAAACTAAAGTGTTTGCATCCTGAGATTCCTGTCATACCCGCCTCAGAGGAGCATCCAGTCAGAGATGAGACATTTGAAAATGTGCCTGACAGGTGCTTGATTTCATTCCAGGTGATATCACTCATCCGCTGGGATCCGCTGACGGAGGTGTCTAATTTGGTGTCTAATTGAGTTATCTGTAGGGGACCGGGAGGAAAGCAGCCAGGACTTTGTAATGAATTGTGATAGGACCGAGGCGATTAGGATTAGGGCTGGGTATTGGCAAGGAGCTCACGATACGATACGTATCACGATACATGGGTCACGATACGATTGTATCACGATACATTGCGATACAATACATATTGCGATATGTTGCCAGTGTTTCCCCTAGAAACATTTTCAGGCCTGGAGGGATTTCGAAACGTACCTCGACCGCAACGGTGGGGGCCCTCGCTGGCGACGCTAAACTTTTAGCTAACCTGTTCACATCTAATGTATGTTCGCAATGGCATCCCAAGTATCATCATACTATTATGGGATGCGATGCGAACAGTTGTATTATGGGATGTGCTTTTCGCAGGCAACGACACGTTGATATGTTTTGGAACAGCGCTGCACGCTGGCACAATGCTCCTAAAAGCAAAATGCTTAATTGTTTTGAATGATTTGGCATCTTCTATTACTGTCAACACCAGTATTGCTGTATTCTAATAATATGCCATAAAGGTTTATTGAAATTTTGGGGAGAGCAGATTTTTTTTTTTTTTTTCTTTTCTTTTTTTTGCAATTCTTTTTCTCGTTGGCCTGGCGGGCCCGCCAGGCCTGTAGAATGGTAGGGGAAACACTGATTGCAATACTCTACATAATTTACTGAAAATAAAAAAATAGAGCTAAAAATACAACACACTGTAGTGTGTACCATCCAGGTAGTGTAATAATATGTACATCACTTTATATTGATAACTTAGTGGACAAATTGAGTCCAAAACTACTGTTACTGTGTTACTAGTCTCGCTAGCCAGCCTCTCTTCCCTTCCCTCAGAGAGTCTGGCGCTGCAGGTTTCCATTATGGGATTGCGAAAAAAATGCTCTGTTTGGGTAAACCAATCATCCTCGTCTTGGGCGGTGCTTAGCGTTAGTGCCCTTGGAAAATAGTTTTGGGGTGGAACTTGTGCCGAGCAGGCCTTCTTTATTGCACAATCCAAATTTTCTTCAAAACTTGCCATTTTCAGCGTGTAGCAACGAGTTAGCATGTAGGTTTCTGCCGTTAGCTTTCTACGCTAGCTAGTTAGCGTCGTTGTTTTCACATTCGGCGGCCAGGAGCATTACAGCGACACACATGGGAGCTCATTGACATGGTTGGAGCCAATGACAGAGCGTGTGACAGAGCTTGCAAGCGGGGGAGCGGATATCCTGCTGCCACCGAAACAGCCGCTCGAATGGGAGAGCAGCTTTAGAGCAGGGGCGGGCTGATCCCTGTTGCCTGTTTCCACGACGCCAGACTCTTTGAGGGAAGGGAAGAGAGGCTGGCTAGCGAGACTACTGTGTTACTGAACACACTGAAATAAAAAGTATTTTTATTGTGTCACCGGCTGTGCAAAAACAATTATATGGCGATATATCACGATATTTTTCTGAAATAGCGATACAGTATTGCGGAAATGCGATATACGTATCGATTTTATTGCACAGCCCTAATTAGAATGCTGTATGGTTTGAGAGGATTCATGCTTCTTTGGTTCTAGTGTAAGCTTCCCATGGAGGGCTTTTGTTTCTCACATTGGTGTGAGACATTCTCATAATAACATAACACCATAACACATAACACAACATTGACAGAATATTGTTATTGCATTTTTTTTGTTTTTCTTGTCATACAATTTTTTGAACTTTGAAATAGTTTAAAATATGATGAGAGAGAGAAAGAGTATACTGAAAGATTTTCACCAATATTGTTCTTGATTCATGGACACTTACCTGGAGCGCTAAACACCTTGTTTAGAAATCCAATTTGGATGCCCCTCTTTCTTAAACAATTAATTGCAGCTTCTGCAATTTGGATTTAATTTTTCAGCTCCAGACTCCGTGTGTTATTTCCAATTCTGAGCACCGGCCTAGAGGTGGGGGTAGGCAGCCCACTACTGCTGTGGCTCTTTTTAAATTCATGGTGCAGTGGATTACTGCATTGTTATTGCAAGCCTGTATCCTCCCTCATATTCAGAGTCTGAATTTAGACCACGTCTTACATGTTAAATGTCCCGACAATGTGAACGCACCATGTTGATGTTCGTTTACTAATGTGAAAAAGAACATTTTGAGTTGCTCTGTCTATTTTCAGAGACGTGGAAAAAGGCTCCGAAATCATTTCTGTAATTGGCGACAGATCGGCATTCCTTAGAAATAATTTAATAAAAATATGCAGTAGTGAAAACGTGTGATGGGTTGATCCCCCGGCCTATGCAATGCTTTACTGCTCACACAGCTTCCTCTGAAATCCGTAACTTGATTTCTACCTCTCTCTTGACACTCTTCACCCAGGTGAGGAGGACTGATGTATTTGTAACTGTTGTGTCTGTGTTTCGCCAGGTGTGGCTGCTGTCGGCGCTGGAGGCAGTGAAGGTGTCTCCTCTAATTGAGAAGGTCAGCGACCACAAAGACTTCAAGAAGCTCCTGAGGACCAGGACCAACGTTCTGGTGCTCTACACCAAGACAGGTTAGGGAAGACAGGCATCCACCCATATCCATTATTTGCTGGATAGGGCTATAGATTGTGTCTTAATGTCACAAAATCTCTAGATCATAACATATTTAAAAAAATAAATGTCTCTTTTCCATTACTTTTACATAATTATATATCAGTAGGTTTACAAAAATTACAACCAGTAAAGCATCTCCTGTTCTACCGTACCCATCATATAATAGCTTATATGATGCAGCTTCACAACTTTCAAAAAAACAGGCGCTGTACCATCTTTTTTAGGTTGTCTCTCGGTGGCTCAAATGTATTTATTTGGAAGAATCCAGAATGTGTCACTGCTTGAGAATGTGTGAATAATGTAGCATTTAGCATCTTTTGGACAGTCCCTCCCTGCCCTAACATCCTGTTTCAACTGGAAATGAGTCAAATGACAGACGCAAGACACCGTTGTTGAAATGCTGTTTTCTTGTGACATGAATTGTGCTTGAATATACTGTACACGTGGTTACGCCATAAGATCCACGCAGTTCAAACACAGAAATGGACATTTTCTCATAGCCAGTGGAAAAGACAGAAGTAGGCATGCGTTAAGGCTGCACGATTTATTTTGTAATTTCATTTTCATTTGCATATCCGTGTCGAGTAAGTGAAGAAGAGGAGTGCTCGTGGAAGGAGCGGCTCCATGAGGCGTCCTTCTTCTTCAGTGGCTGCGTAAACAAGCCCCTAAGCCCTCCATAAGCAGCAGAACGAAGGCTCTCAAAGCCCCACACATTTATTTGTTTCATAATTCATGGTCCATTTGAGCCCGTGTTAGGTCGTTGGATAAGGCTTCCACGTATCGAGTGCTGACGGTGATTGATAGCGTGCCGCGGCGTTAGCGTAGCATTCCTTCTCCGAAGAGGCCAGAGGTTCCCCCCTCCTCTTCTCGCAGGTTTCCCGCTGCGCTGCTTCACCTTCCCTCCCTACCAACCCGACCGCAACTTGACGCATGGCGCTCACTCAGCCTCTGACCTATCGCAGTCACTCACACCCCGGCTGAGTTCTGCTCTAGGCAAATGGGAAATGGGAAATGGACCGCATTTATATAGCGCTTTTCTAGTCTACCGACCACTCACAGCGCTTTACAACAACACATGCCTACATTCAACCGTTCACACACCAATGGCGGCAAGCTACCACGCGGGGTGTTGGCGCAACCATCGAGAGCAATTTGCTGCTCAGTATCTTGGCCCAGGACACTTCGACATGCTGACTGGAGAAAGCAGGGATCGAACCGCCGACCTTCTGATTGGTGGACGACCCGCTGTACCACCTCAGCCACAGCTGCCCCCAGTCAGTCAGTCAGCAGCAGCACCTAACCTTCATAATCAGGCCCATCAGAGACTCTGCTCCTCACTGCGTACAAAACTAATATCCGCTTGCATCGTGCTCCATACATGGTAATAATCTGACGCTGAACCTGCCACCAGATGTTTATGTTATGAACCCAGTGCAATGCAGCACCCCTGCTGGGAGTCATGGTACTGCCCCTAAATCTAAATATAGCCGTGGCCTAGGGCGCCCAGAGGAGTTGTTCTCTCTGCGCCGAGTAGAACACGTGTAGCTGGGGGGGGAGGCGGACATAAAAATGATGTATTGTGTTACACAAGGACTAGATATTACACCTTGTGTACTTTACTCTGAGGAATCCGCTTTGTTTGCCATATCTCAGAGAAATGCACTAATATTGCCGTGTGTTGTTGTAGCTGGTACAGTTTATTATGGAATAGGTTTATCTCGCTCTTGCGCTCCTTTCTCTCAACAGAGGAGGTAATTGTACAGCTAGGCTAAATTTCCCCTCTGACACGGTAGATTGTGCAACCCTTCCCCCGGCGTTCGTGACCTCTCTTACCCGTAAGAGTTTCACGATCCAGGAGAGCTTTTTAGAGTAGGAGCGTATTATTATGTGTGCTTCACTTGTACGCTAAAAGTCGTCCCGATTCGCCCATCGTGGAGATTTTGTGTCCGCTCATAATCCTCCCTACAGCCCTGCCTTTGCACACGCTATTGTAAGATGTTGAAAGGTGATGTAACTTTAGCCCCCCTCCCTAAAACCCATCCAATGAGAGGCAATTGAAGACACTGTCCCCCCCCCCCTTCCCCCCCCCCCCCCCTTCCCCCCACTAACCAAGTGATCCCTCTCTCTGTCACTGGCTATTGAACACCGCTGTAACTAGACCCTTCTTCCCCGCTCCCCCGTGTCTGACGTGACAGTGCCGCCTGTGTGTGGAGGTACGGGATCGTCCCGAGCCGCTGAATGCTTCTGCTAGCCCAGGCTTGACCCACGGGTATATTGTCTTGTTGTTCCGCAGCCACATCAGGGGACTCCCAGCTGAAGCTGCTGTCAGATGTGGCTCAGACAGTGAAGGGCCAGGGGACCATCGCCTGGGTCAACTGTGGGTAAGTGATCATGTTCTGTGACTTCTTCCCCCTCCCATCATGCCCCGGTGGCTTGCCATCTTCTTAAAGGGGACAGCTCACCCTAAAATCCAAAATACATACATTCCCTCTCACCTGTAGAGCTATTTATCCATCTATGTCGTTTTGTGTTGGTTGCCTGAGTTTTGGAGATATCGGCCGCAGAGTTTCTGCCTTCTCTCCAATACAATGGAACTGGATGGCACTCGGCTTGTGGTGCTCCAAGTGCCACATAAAAACATTTGATAAACTCAACAGCAATGTCTCTTTCCAGAAATCATGACCTTGTTACTCAAGATAATCCACAGACCTTGTTATGAGCAGTTTCATGGAGGAACTTTTTTTTTTGGACCGAACTACACCTGCTAGCTGCTAGCTAGTTCCTACATGAGACTGCAAAATAAAATAGTTCCTACATGAAACTGCTCACAACAAAATCTGTGCATTATCTTGAGTAACCGGGTCATGATTTCTGGAAAGAGAGACAATGCTGTTGAGTTTTTCAAATGTATTTTGTTGGTGCTTCGAGCACCACAAGCCGAGTGCCATCCAGTTCCATTGTATTCAAGAGAAGGCAGACATCTCTGTGGCCGATATCTCCAAAACTCAGGCAACTATCCCAAAACGATATAGGTGGATAAATAGCACTACAGGTGAGAGGGAAAATATGTATTTTGGGTTTTAGGGTGAGCTGTCCCTTTAACATTACAGCCTCCATTGTCCGAGGCATTTTCTGACAGGGGTCATAAAGTCTGCTCCCCTAAATCTCTCCGCTGTCTTCCATTCCATCCTGCACAATTGATGGCTTTTCCACCGGGCTTTATATGGCCTGCCCTGTTCCACTCCTCCTTTTGTAGAGGTGAAATTTGACAGGAGCACCGCTCGGTTATTGCAGCTATTGAAGAAGTGCTTGTAATAGGTCATATCTCTTGAATCATTTGAAACCCCCTTTGCTTGCTTTTCAATCACAGTCTGGGGCTGTACAGTATCTTCAAGTTGCTATCAAGGCTATTGTTCAATGCTGTGTTGCGTCTCCCTCCTCTAAAGGCCTGAGTAAAGCAAAGAGAATGGGTGATGCTTTGTGTCTTTCTTTCTGTGTGTGTGTGTGTGTGTGTGTGTGTGTGTGTGTGTGTGTGTGTGTGTGTGTGTGTGTGTGTTTTGTGCGTGCATGCATGTGTGTGTGTGTGTGTGTGTGTTTTGTGTGTGCATGTGTGTGTGTGTGTGTGTCTTTTTGGTTTTGCTTGTATGACTTCCTGGAGAAAGGGCAAAGTGTGTGTAAGCATCACTGATTACTATCAAGTATGTGGAAAACAGACTGTCCCTCTCTCCACTCGCCACCTCTGTCCCCTGGGAGGCAGTACAGCCACCTCTGTCCCCTGGGAGGCAGTACAGCCACCTCTGTCCCCTGGGAAGCAGTACAGCCACCTCTGTCCCCTGGGAAGCAGTACAGCCACCTCTGTCCCCTGGGAAGCAGTACAGCCACCTCTGTCCCCTGGGAAGCAGTACAGCCACCTCTGTCCCCTGGGAAGCAGTACAGCCACCTCTGTCCCCTGGGAAGCAGTACAGCCACCTCTGTCCCCTGGGAAGCAGTACAGCCACCTCTGTCCCCTGGGAAGCAGTACAGCCACCTCTGTCCCCTGGGAGGCAGTACAGCCACCTCTGTCCCCTGGGAGGCAGTACAGCCACCTCTGTCCCCTGGGAAGCAGTACAGCCACCTCTGTCCCCTGGGAAGCAGTACAGCCACCTCTGTCCCCTGGGAAGCAGTACAGCCACCTCTGTCCCCTGGGAAGCAGTACAGCCACCCCTGTCCCCTGGGAAGCAGTACAGCCACCTCTGTCCCCTGGGAGGCAGTACAGCCACCTCTGTCCCCTGGGAGGCAGTACAGCCACCTCTGTCCCCTGGGAAGCAGTACAGCCACCTCTGTCCCCTGGGAAGCAGTACAGCCACCTCTGTCCCCTGGGAGGCAGGACAGCCACCTCTGTCCCCTGGGAAGCAGTACAGCCACCTCTGTCCCCTGGGAAGCAGTACAGCCACCTCTGTCCCCTGGGAAGCAGTACAGCCACCTCTGTCCCCTGGGAGGCAGGACAGCCACCTCTGTCCCCTGGGAGGCAGTACAGCCACCTCTGTCCCCTGGGAAGCAGTACAGCCACCTCTGTCCCCTGGGAGGCAGGACAGCGACGTGGTTTCCCTGGGAGGCAGTACAGCCACCTCTGTCCCCTGGGAGGCAGTACAGCCACCTCTGTCCCCTGGGAAGCAGTACAGCCACCTCTGTCCCCTGGGAGGCAGGACAGCCACCTCTGTCCCCTGGGAGGCAGTACAGCCACCTCTGTCCCCTGGGAAGCAGTACAGCCACCTCTGTCCCCTGGGAGGCAGGACAGCGACGTGGTTTCCCTGGGAGGCAGTACAGCCACCTCTGTCCCCTGGGAGGCAGTACAGCCACCTCTGTCCCCTGGGAAGCAGTACAGCCACCTCTGTCCCCTGGGAGGCAGGACAGCCACCTCTGTCCCCTGGGAGGCAGTACAGCCACCTCTGTCCCCTGGGAAGCAGTACAGCCACCTCTGTCCCCTGGGAAGCAGTACAGCCACCTCTGTCCCCTGGGAAGCAGTACAGCCACCTCTGTCCCCTGGGAAGCAGGACAGCCACCTCTGTCCCCTGGGAGGCAGTACAGCCACCTCTGTCCCCTGGGAGGCAGTACAGCCACCTCTGTCCCCTGGGAGGCAGGACAGCGACGTGGTTTCCCTGGGAGGCAGTACAGCCACCTCTGTCCCCTGGGAGGCAGTACAGCCACCTCTGTCCCCTGGGAGGCAGTACAGCCACCTCTGTCCCCTGGGAGGCAGTACAGCACAAACACATGCCAGCAAACATCGTTGGGACAGCGACGTGGTTTCCCTGGACAGCGACGTGGTTTCCCTGGACAGCGACGTGGTTTCCCTGGCCAAAGATGGTTCCGGTTGGATTGCAAAAACTGCAACGTGGTTATGAGGCGGAGAGCCGGAGATGATGAGGGTGGCTTGAGCTCAGGAGGTAGAGCGGGTCGGCCAATGACGCAAGGGTTGGCGGTTCGAACCCCGCTCCCTCCCAGCTGCTGTCGTTGTGTCCTTGGGCAAGACACTTAACCCTCCTTGCTCCCGATGGTGTGTAGGCACCCTGCGTGGTAGCCTGCCGCCATTGGTGTATGAATGGGTGAATGTAGACTATCTACTGATTGTAAAGCGCTTTGGATAAAAGCGCTATATAAATGCAGGCCATTTACCATTTACCATGATGTCGTCGTTTCCACGTCCAATAATGGTCCACATTTGCATGCTCTCTTACAAACCATGCAAATGTTGATCATATTATTGATCTGAAAAAAGCAAATGCTTTGTTTTTTGTTGTTGGATAGTACGACATTTGATTGACAATTGAAAGTGAAATGGTTGTGATTAGGGGTGGGGCCGGGCTGATCCAATATCGGTATCGGGTGCCGATATTGGCACTAATTCTCGGATCGGAATCAGGGGGATTTTTTTTCTTCTTTTTTTTGCAATTCCAGTGTGGGCCGCACAGGGGGGCACTAGCCATAATTTGCCCATGTATAATAGTATCCTTCTTTGCCTTTGTATATTTTCTTAATTTTGTCTGCTTTTTGCAAGGTATATTTAAAAAAAGAAATCTTTAATTGGCCAAATCTTTGCCTATACTGTATATTCAAGAAAAATATTGGTATCGGCATAATATCGGTATCGGCAGATTCCAAATTCAGGTATCGGAATCGGATCGGAAGTGAAAAAATGTGGATCGGTGCATCCCCAGTTGTGATCAGACGGCCATTGTGATGTGAAACGCGACACTCGCTGTAAACGTTGTAAATATGCGATAGAATTTATTTTCAACGTGCCAGAAGTTGCTTCACCAAAGAGATAACTTGCTTGGTTAGTTGCTGCGTTGGCACACGGGAGGGCCAGGTTCAAGCCCACGTTGGGGTGTCCGTTTCATTAAATTTTTTAAATGTATCATAAATTGTTAATCTGGACATATGGGATGTACTGTATAAAGCTGCTGAATGCACACTGTGTACATAGTAGGGCTGGGACGGATCACGGATAATCCGTGACCCGTACGGATCAGCCCCCACGGTTCGGCACACGGTTGGGAACGTCGTGGTCCGCGGACCCCCCCCCCCCCCCCCTTTCATTTCATTTAACGTTTAACGTTAGTGTATGAGAACGCCTGCAGCGCAGCCAGACACAGACAGGCATCATCATGGCAAGCACAAGTGAGCTTCCTCATCCCTTCGCTGTAAAGTCTCTCTGAAGGCTGTGGCTAGTGGCTACTAAAGACAGCAAACTTATTTCAACACCTCTGAAAAAGCACAGGAATGCGAGCAGCGTGTTGCGGGCTCCACAAGATAAGGAGAGCACAACACACACACACGCGCACACGTTTCACAAACACATTATCACCGGACGGTGAAATGTTGCCTTGGACACATAACAACAAAACAACACGTGGGGCCACCGAGTAGCATAACGTAGCATCAACGTTATGTTTCCAGACTCACCCGGTCTGGTCTGTACCCGTGTCATGTGACTACGTTAGCAAGCAACAGGCAGGAAGTTAGGCGCAGTGCCACCTAAAACAGGAAACTGGGTTGTTTTGCCTTCAGAGTAAAAGCATAAATTGTGTCATGAGAAAAAAATATTTTTTGAGCTGTGCAGGGCAACAAATGGTTAGAGAAGTATAATAGTATTAAAAATTCAAATCGAAAATCTAATTTTGAGAGAAAAAATCTGATATAGCCTATTTTTTTTTTTTTTGCTGATCCGAAAAATCCGTGATCCGTGGCTCAAAATCCGTCACGCGATCCGATCCGTGGGTTTTCTGATCCGTCCCAGCCCTAGTACATAGACCTAGCATAATAGCTAAATAGGCCCGTCTGTGGTAACGTCATATACGTTGCGGCCCAACCTCCAATTTGGAACTAGTTCTGAACCATTTAAACAACGATCATTCAACTTGTAAATGTTTGCTGGGACCTGTCACCTATCTGTCTGCAGTACATCCATCTCCAGCCCACACTCTGGAGCTGTTTGCATTAAGCAGACACCAGATACTCCCGAGGCACCCGCAGGAACTGTCTTTCCCTAAGCACAACTTTGCTTGGCTCCCTACTGATCTGACATTGATGTTTTCTTTCTGCCATTCCTGCTTCTCAGTCCCAGTGATGTATTTATTTTTATTCTGTCTACCCATCAACCACATGAACCAGTCTTCTTCACCGGAGAGGAAAGAACGTGTCAAAAACAGGAAACCGTAAAGAAGTCTGTATCTCCCCTCTTGACGCCTGGCGCTCATCGCGGCGCTCGCAACCTCTCTCAAGCTTGTCCGCGACAGAAGCCCTGATGGGACAAAAAGGAAAAGGGAGTCCCAACTCAAACCAACATCAAGGAGTTGTCACAAGTGTTGTTGTTTTTTCTCTCTTTTGAAAGACCCGCCGTGATACATGTCCTTTTTTTTCTTTCTCCGTTTACTTTTGGACTCGGTTTCCATTTTGTCCGGGTGAATATATGCTGTCATCGCTCTTCTCCTCCTCCTTTATGCTACTGTGTGTAGCTAGCTAGCGCTAAGTAGAGATTTATCGCGAGCGAAACACACAGCGCCAAGTTCCCGCCAGGGGAGCTCGAGTGAGCCGGGTTCATCGCTGCAGGACGCAGTGATCCGGTGCCAGACCTCTGTAGCGAAAGCATTGTGCTATTTGGCGTGTTTTTCCTCCACCCATCTCAAATGGACCAGCTCCAAAGCAAAGCTCCAGCTCAGAGCTCCACGGTGGACAGAGAGGGGGAGAGAGAGCGCTGCCATGCACAGCGTGAGAACGCTCAGCCCTGCCAGGGGGAAGAGGGCCACAGAGGCCAGGATGACACACTCTGAACAGATGACAGGGACCTGAGGGCCGGCCAACCGGGATCCACCAGGGGGATTAGATGATCTCATACAGGAAGTGGAGTAAGGGACTTGTTCTGGGCCGGGGGGGGGGGGGGCAGCCTGCTGCGATTCCTCTGGACACGTAAAGCGCATGGCGGCCAACTGAGCAGCTATAACAAGTATGATCCTGGCTGCTGCTCAGCGGGCAGAGTGTGGCACGACAAGCCACCACAAGGAGAATGTTGCGCTCACACCAAGAGGCGAAATCGCGTTACTCGCTCGAGTTTGACCGCGCAAGTTGCTCGCTCGCCAACGTTGACAAAATGTCAACCCAGGCGAATGGGGCGAATTTCGCTTGATTTGTGCCGCCCGCAACAAATGTCCTGTAGGCTTCATCATCCTCATTGCATTAAGAATCCGGCATGTCCAAAGTCCGGCCTGGGGGGCCAATTGCAACCGATTTTATTGTATTGTCACATGATCTGATCTGGCCCCCCATTCAAAACGGTTTGGACATCATTACTCAAAGTATTGACTTTTTATTTATTTTGCATTTATTGGCCTGTTTTTTGTTTACTTTCTGTTTACTTTCTCTTATCAGTACTTGATTGGCCTTGGCTCGTGCTGCTGAAGGGCAGATCAAAGCTTTCTCTCTGCACCTCATCTGTTTGTCAGCACCCTCTAACCTCCCATCACACTTTGCCTCTCTCCTCCACCTCTCCTCCACCTCTCCTCCACCTTTCCTCCACCTCTCCTCCACCTTTCCTCCACCTCTCCTCTCACCCACCATAGACCTCCTGCAGACTACAGAGTGGGCTTGTCTCACCCACCATAGACCTCCTGCAGACTACAGAGTGGGCTTGTCTCACCCACCATAGACCTCCTGCAGACTACAGAGTGGGCTTGTCTCACCCACCATAGACCTGCAGACTACAGAGTGGGCTTGTCTCACCCACCATAGACCTCCTGCAGACTACAGAGTGGGCTTGTCTCACCCACCATAGACCTCCTGCAGACTACAGAGTGGGCTTGTCTCACTCACCATAGACCTCCTGCAGACTACAGAGTGGGCTTGTCTCACCCACCATAGACCTGCAGACTAAAGAGTGGGCTTGTCTCACCCACCATAGACCTCCTGCAGACTACAGAGTGGGCTTGTCTCACCCACCATAGACCCCCTGCAGACTACAGAGTGGGCTTGTCTCACCCACCATAGACCTCCTGCAGACTACAGAGTGGGCTTGTCTCACCCACCATAGACCCCCTACAGACTACAGAGTGGGCTTGTCTCACCCACCATAGACCCCCTACAGACTACAGAGTGGGCTTGTCTCACCCACCATAGACCTCCTGCAGACTACAGAGTGGGCTTGTCTCACCCACCATAGACCTCCTGCAGACTAC
>NC_139629.1:6572270-6677270 GCF_964638095.1 Poromitra crassiceps
CTATCGATAGTTAGCAACAACAATTGTTGTTAGGATTCCAAAACGGAAATCCATAAAATGACATTAAACTAAGCTAATACAATGGTTATCGTAATTTCTACATCTATATTATCAAGGAAATATTTGTATGGATGCTTTTTTCCTCTCCTTTTGAATTGACAGACTGGACGAAGCTTTGGCATACTGCTGCCCCCCACAGTCTGAAGACGTATCTGCCTTTAAGGGCTGTCCCATTTTAAAGTCGCAAGATAGCCCTTAACACTTAGTTTTGAGGGCTACTAAGATTGAGGGTTGAGCTTGAGGGTTAAGATTGAGGGTTAAGAAAAGAATTGGGATTGGGCCTTAGTGTCGTTATTACCCAGTACAGGCAGGGCTGCAACTAACCATTCTTTTCATTATCTGATGATTATCTTCTCGACGAATCCATTGGTCGTCGTTTGTTATATAAAATGTCACGAAATGGTGAACAAAATGTATGTTGATCACTTTTTCCCCAAAGCACAAGTTGACATCCTCAAAGGTCTTCTTTTGTCCTGACCAACAGTCCACAACCCAAGGATCATCAGTTTAGAAGACTAAAGAAACCAGAAGATATTCATTATTTAAGAAGCTGGAATGAGAGAGATTTAGTATTTTACTCTTTAAAGATTCTTAAAAAATTTGTCTAAACAGTTAATTGATGTCAATTAATTTTCTGTCGATTGATTACTCGACTAATCGTTGCAGCTCTACATATTGCTCCCGTGCACAAGATGAAAGCTCTATTCATTTCATTAATTCATTCGGTTAGATAAGAGAAAGAGGCCAGTTTCAGTTCATCTGCTGCAGTAATTGTCTTGATTAAAATCTTCTGGCTTATGATTGCTTTATAATGCAAGAGCCCGGCCAGTCATGAAGGAAATCAAGGCACTTAGTGCTCCTTTGCGATTGGCTGGTTTGGAAAGGCCTCTGAAAGAGCATTTAAACCAGGATGTGACACTAAAGTCTCCATTTAAGCCGGCACCTAGCAACCCTAATCACATTACCTTGGTAATCGTGATCTATTCCACATGTGTCCACACTGTCATTGTGATACAGTAGCACTGTTGAATAGGGGTGTCACGATACACTCAGTTCACGATACGATACGTATCACGATACTGGGTTCACGATAACGATACGATACGATACGATTTTAACAATATTTTTTTAAACTTGAATAATGACAATATATGACTGGAAAAGTAGTATTTTATTTGAAATGCACAAATACAAAACATGCTGTTGTGGGAAATTGTTATTACAATAACAACTAGAAAAAACATGAGATTGGAGATAAGGCTTATCTTGAAATAGAATGAGTTACACCGTCACTTAGATTTACTTTGAACTAAAAGGTTTCTCAGCAGTATAAATTCTCATTATGCATCTTCAGTTTTTCTTCAAACTCAAACAACAAGACTTTTCTTAGTCTATTTTTTATGCATCTTCAGTTTTTCCTGTCAAGTAAACAGTTTTGCCAGAAACTCAATTGAATGGTTTCTCTCCTGTATAACTTCTCATGTGTCTCTTCAGAGACTTGTTCAACTGAACTACTTTCCACACATTGAACTTCAACAAACAAAGACGTTTCTTAGTCTATTTTTGAAAAAAAAAAAAAAAAAATCGCGATATGAGATTTCATCTCAACGATACATATCGTGACGTTTTACTATCGCGAAATTTTGTGGGACGATATATTGTGACACCCCTACTGTTGAATGATGTATCTCCTTGCTGTTGCCTTCACAGACACAATGCTTCATTATGCAACACTTGAGATAGGGAAATAGCTTTGACGCCTCTTGGATGAAGGCGCACGTTCCTCTATATGTGCTTCCATCTGTCGCAGCCCAGAGCTTCGCCTGTTCTAAATTCAGAAGAGACTTCTGGAGCGCGAGCGTCAAATCGTCACCAGACATTCCATTGTGTTTACATGATGGTACGAGTGGGCTTTGGGTGCCAGGCAGCGACGAGGTGTTGCATGAAATAACCGTTCCTTTTGTTTCAACGCGCTGTCCTCTCTGTTCATCCTTCTGGCTCACTCATCTGCTTCTCCCTCTCTTCCCGTATCCTCTTTCCAGTCCATGGTCGCATTCTTAAAAGACCCGTCCGGACCGCCCCTCTGGGAGGAGAACCTCGAGGCGAAAGACATCGTCCACGTAGAGACGGAGAAAGTAAGTCGTGCCGCCGCCGCACTTAATGCATGTAAAGAAGCTTCCGCTGCACTTTGCCTGTTCAAGACGTGTACTGTACAGGGTCCACTTCTCTCCCCTCCTCCTGCTGAGGGGTTTGATCAGCATCTGAAGCTAACGCAGCACGTCCAGCCTCCCCAACACAAATCCACCCCCCCAGACATAAAAGCATCAGATCACGGCACAGTCTTCAAAGAGTTGTGCAGACACAGTTCATAAATTCTGTTTAAGCTGCAGCCACACTGATCCGTCAGAAAACAGAACCGGGATCCGGGTTCAGTTCCCGGCAGCGGTACTTCCGGCTTGGGCAGACGTTGCTACAGACACAATTGGCCGTGTCTGCGGGTGGGAAGCCAGTGGGGTATGAGTCCTGGTCGCTGCACTAGTGCCTCCTCTGGTCTGGCCTGTTCGAGGGGGAGGGGAACTGGGGGGAATAGTGTGATCCTCCCACGCGCTACGTCCTGCTGGTGAAACTCCTCCCGGTCAGGTGAAAGAAACGACTGCACATGTATCGGAGGAGGCATGTGCTAGTCTACGGCTCTCCCCAGATTAGCAGAGGGGGTGGAGCAACGACCGGGACGGCATCGGGAGTAGACCCTTTTAACGGGGGCCATTTTGTGTCGAAAAGGCAGGGTAAACACAGGTGCAAGCAAATAATTACTAATGGATGGATTTATGTCCGTTGGGCTATCAACGCTATTTTTCTTCTTTAACGACTCTGATTTGAGGTGACGATTCCGTCCTTCCCGAAAAAGTTCAACTGGGTTGAACTGCCCCGTCATAACGGACCGGAGACGGACAGACACAACGGATCAGTGTGGCCGCTGCAGCCTCAACGCACCACTCTGCTCATAGCTCAAAAGTATTTCCAGCATTCAGACAGCACTCTATACCGGTCAGGTCCATTGACACTCCAGCACACACTAACACACTAAGACACACACACAGGAGCCCACCGTTTTCAAAAAGGCCTCTAATTGAACGAACACTGGTCGGTTTCCCCCTGCTCGTCTACTCGTGCCTGCAGGCTGTTTGGAAGGTGTCAACAAAAGATTCTGCTGAATCTGAGTTTTGCGGAAGTAGCTGAGCTCATGAAGGTGATGATGAGGAAGAGAAAGGAAGGAGCTGAGCTCATGAAGGTGATGATGAGGAAGAGAAAGGAAGTAGCTGAGCTCATGAAGGTGATGATGAGGAAGAGAAAGGAAGTAGCTGAGCTCATGAAGGTGATGATGAGGAAGAGAAAGGAAGTAGCTGAGCTCATGAAGGTGATGATGAGGAAGAGAAAGGAAGTAGCTGAGCTCATGAAGGTGATGATGAGGAAGAGAAAGGAAGTAGCTGAGCTCATGAAGGTGATGATGAGGAAGAGGAAGGAAGGAAGACGCGCGGGGAAGACTCTGCTGCACGACAATAACAGGATGGAAATATCTACCTGCTGTCCTAAAAGAAGAAATGTCTTTTTTTTCTCTTTGCTGATGTGATGATGAGTCAGTTTATATTTCTGACTATAATAAGATGGTGAAAATGCAGAGGTGATGCTAGTTACTGCCTAGATATTTTAAAGCTTCTATGAGCTAAATAGAGACATTTGCAACTATTGCATTTAGTAGTCACCTACTACTTCCAAAAAGTAGTCGACCAGTCACGGGAGATATATCATATTTTTTCACCAAATAAAAATGATCAATTCTCATCAAAAGGCCAGTAAAAAACAGCCAGTAAAGGGTTAAATAATGTAGGCGGGATCAACCTGGGGGTATGTGAAATAGCAGTCCTCGATTGGCTCTGACAGGCTGTTTCCAAATCCCAGCAACTTGTCTGAGCTGGAGATAGCGACTGCAGTAACAACATGTAATGGAAGGACGGGAGTCTTTCCGTCTCTAGTCCGACTGCCTGGAACTGGAAGCAGTCTGTGGCTATAAACTCTGCCATTGGCTGACTGTTCAAACATGTTCAATTTATTGATTTATTTACATTATATCCCCCATCTCTTCTCCATCACCTTCTCTTAGCCCCCGTGCTTCCATCCATCTTTCTGTGTCTGTTATGTTTGTCCACTGTCTCTACTGTAAAGACCATGTTTTTCTTCTTCTTCTTCCTCTTCTTCTTCCTCTTCTTCTTTCTCAACCCACAAATGATTAGCCGACTATAATTCACAGTGTCCACTAGTAGTTTTGACAGTCGACTAGTCTTTGGAACCCCGAGTGTCATCGTCGGTAACATCAAACATTAGGCATTAGTTAGGTTTTACTCACTAATGTTATTCTAGAGGTATGTGTTTGTTTGCGCACATTGCACAATTAGGCTTGTACCTTTTGTTCCTATTATAAACAGTGACCCTCATGTATTCATCCTCTCATCTACTCTGTCTCATTGTCTTCCAGGACTTCAGGAAGCTGCTGAAGAGAGAGGAGAGGCCGGTCCTCATGATGTTCTATGCACCCTGTGAGTCTTTGATTATGACCTCCTCCAAGGAAATGGTGTTCTCGCTTCTGTCTGCCTGTTAGCAGGATTATGGAAAAACTACTGGGCTGATTTTCATGAAACTTGGTGTGGCAGGGGCCAAGGAACAACCCGTTACATTTTGGCACGGATGCCATCCGACTCACAGAATTTGCATGTCGCAGCAGAATAAGGTCTGCGCTCTCCGAGTGCCCTTCTAAATTAGTTACCACTGCGGGACAAGTGGTGCTCTTCTCACTAGAGCCCTTTTCCCACATGCGCTTTGTACCGCAAAATGACCGGAACGTGGTGTAATGCCTGCATGTGGGAAAGGCGCCGTGCCGGTATAAGCGCGACCCCGTCGTCCCCGACATTTCACCAGTTTCGATCCAGTCAGAAGAGCGGTATGCTCTTAAGGGGACGCAAGTGGAAACGGGTCCAGTCATTTTCCGCGACAGCGGTCCTTCAATCATGGGTGAAGTGTAGCCTACACACGTTGCTTAATGTTCCAGCGGGCATAATCTAATCATTCGCGCACATTAAAGCAAACTGGCGAAATGATCTTGTGATAGCCTAATAAGAGCAGTATGTCAGCTTGCTGATTTCCGAAGGCAAGCCGGACACATCAAACGAAGCCAGTCTGTAAAAAGTGCTTCAACGCGACGCAGGTGAACGGATAAACATCGAACCAGCAACTATTTCTCTCAGACACGGATCCCAACTTCTTCAAAGTGCATCATCTAATCATTCGCGCACATCAAAGCAAACTACTTCCACACATTTCGCTTCATGCATTTGCTTTCTCTACATACATAGGCTACAAGCGTTGGGCAGCTTGCCTTGCAAGCCTCTGCCATTCTCGCTTTGTCTGTCCTGTGTCAGGCTCCTGCAAAGTACGGAGGACTGAGTGAAGTTTTGCCGACCCCCCAAATAAGCTCCCCCCGTCCCCCAACATACCGGCTATTTGACGACTAGATTCCCATATGCGCGCGCTAAGGTGTGAAGGGAAATTCAGGGAAATGTCCGATATTGACTTACAGGTAATTTTCCGGTACGCATGTGGGAAAAGGGCTTAGGTGGCTCAAATGAATGGTTGTGAATGGATGAAAGTCAGGAGCAGGAGGTACCAGCAGGGACTGATGTTATCAGGAGCAGGAGGTACCAGCAGGGACTGATGTTATCAGGAGCAGGAGGTACCAGCAGGGACTGATGTTATCAGGAGCAGGAGGTACCAGCAGGGACTGATGTTATCAGGAGCAGGAGGTACCAGCAGGGACTGATGTTATCAGGAGCAGGAGGTACCAGCAGGGATTGATGTCACCCCCCCCCCCCCAGCTCTATGTATAATATGCCTAACTCAAAGAGAAAGCATGTCCGGAATAGACTGCCAATACTACACGACAAAATTGATACTCCAATGCTAGGATCAGATGGCTGGAATTGTTTATGTTAGCCATTTATTTCAGCATGAGAGCATATGTTGTCATTGATCTGACCAGGCAGTCATGAGACATATTCTCATCTTTGAACATACTATGCACTTTTTCTTTTTTAATGATCCGAGAATGTGACAGGGCTTGGTAGACGAGGGTTTAATTATATTGGTCGGTTATTGCTTAATAGTAAATAGTGTACATGGTTTTTTTTTTTATGTGTTAGAGCTTGCTCTGTTGATGATGATTGGTTTTCAATAAATCATATCTCTCACAACAGATACCACGCTGCAAGCTCCTATTCATAAGAAACAATTCCCCTGACGAATGAAGATCTATTGCCGCTGTTATTGCTGCAGTGGGAATGATAGGCCCATTGAGTTCCTCTGTAATCACTTGTGTTCTTCTCCCTTGTGTTTTGCGGGCAGGGTGCGGCGTGTGTAAGAGAATGCAGCCCGTCTTTCAGCAAGCGGCCACAGAGACCAAGGGGAGATACGTAAGTTGGCTAAACTTGGCCCACTGACCTGTGGCCGTCCTGCACCGATGTTCGCCCATTGCTGGCCTTGTGTGAGATGTGGCTATCCACATGGCAGACTTGAGTACAGTCTTTTAATCTAGTCTAGACGATAGCTAACCATGTCTTCATTTACGGCAAAGGGACATTTTAAAATAGCCTACAGTTCACCCAAAAATATAAAAAAATATTTTTTTTACTCGTACCTGTAGTGCTGTAGTTCCTCCTACTATCTCGCCACGCAGAAGGAAGCATGCTAACGTTACAGCTAAGCTAACATTACAGCTACAGTTAAGCACTGTGAGACGGTTGTCAGGTGTAGTTCAGTCGAAGAAAATAGTTCCTACATGAAACTGCTCATAATAAAAACTATCTTGAGTAACCGGGTCATGATCTCTCAATTCTGGAAGGAGACATTGCTGTTGAGTTTGAGTTCAAAACATTTTTTGGGGTGCTTTGAGCACCACAAGCCGAGTACCATCCAGTTCAATTGGATTTGAGAGAAGGCAGACATCTCTACGGCTGTTATCTCTTAAAACTCTGCAACTCAAACCAAAACGATGTACTGGTACTGTAGATGGATAAATAACACTACAGGTAAGAGGAAAAATACATTTGTTTTTGTTTTGTTTTTGTTTATTTTTATCATATTTTGGGGGTGGGGGTGAACTGCCCCTTTAAGTAGAATACCTCAGCTCAGAGCAATCTATTAAGAGAGTGGCGTCAGCGGAGGTCCAAAATGCGTGACTCAGTATCCAATGAACAGCCAGGAAGGAGGCTCACGCTACTTTTGAATGCTAAAATAAAGCTGATAATATACAATTTGATTCTTTAGGCGGTGTTCACACCAAACGTGCTTTTTTCAGTAAGAACGCTGTGGAAATCATGTTGAGAGCACTTCCATTGTGCACAAAACACAGCGCACAAAGCGTTTGTTTTGTTTCACCCTGCAGTCGAGTGCAGTACAGTTTAGAACACAACGATCACACGGATGGTAGCCATCTGGTTTCATCTGTTTGATGTTGTTCACTGTGAACATGAAAGCCAGATTATTGACAATTCTGGGAGCAGCGGAGGTTGAAAATAAGGCTTAAGCCGTCTTGGTGCAACCGGCGTAGCTGTTAGGTCGTAAAGTTACGACCAACTTAGCTTAAGACCAGTGTAAGACCAGTTGGTGCAACCGGCCCCAGGTGCGTTTCTCGAAAGAGGAGCGTGCTTAGCGCGTCGTTACATAGATTGCAGAAAGATGCTGGCAGCTCAAATGAGCGCGTTGTGTGTGAACGCCGCCTTAAACGTCTGACCCTTTCAAAGTACATCACAAACGGTCCATTTTGCTGCAACTCGACAGTGCTGCTTAATCCAGGACCTTGCTTCTGTGAACTCTTGAGAGTTAAAAAACTGCTCCATTGGAGTGAATGGAGATGTCGCGACTCCTCTATCTACACGGCTCTGCCTCAGCTACTTCGGCTGCATACTTTGATTCAGCAGCGTAATAACACATGCACAATATGCAGTAGCCCCGATTTCCTCTCTCCTCTCTGCTGGAAGTGAATGATGCTTTATCTGTGTTTTGCTCGCATTGACCCAGCAGCACAATTACTGCAGTTCATTTAAAAGCCATCTTTGCCTCGCTTTCTTTTGAATGATTTGAGTGCATTACAGGTTTTTCCACTCGTCTCTTAAGCCGGCCCCAACAGACACAGTCATATTCTCAAGTCCTTCCAGTCGAAGTTGAAGTCGTTTCCTGTATGGATTGGATGCCACTTTAGACTGCCCAGTCTTTGTGCTTCCAATTTTGCACTTCCCCTCACTTTGCCTTTCCCTGCTGCATTCATCTGCTGTTTCCTGTCCTCCTCGCTCTCGTCGCCCCCCCGCCCCCCAAAACACCCATTCATGTCATTCTGCAGACAGCAACTACAGTGGAAAGCAAGCTTGGAGCATAAGGAGTGCTTTGCTCTCCAGCTGTTGAAATGCTTTCTTAGCAGCACCGGAGAGATGCAAGCGCAGATCGATGGCACACGGGAGACGGGAGTCCCACGCGACCGGCTCGGGCAAACAAAGGCATAAACACAAGCAGCGTCCGGAAGAAGACTCTGAGGGGAGTAGGTACTCTACAGAAGAAGACTCTGAGGGGAGTAGCTACTCTACAGAAGAAGACTCTGAGGGGAGTAGCTACTCTACAGAAGAAGACTCTGAGTGGAGTAGCTTCTCTACAGAAGAAGACTCTGAGGGGAGTAGCTACTCTACAGAAGAAGACTCTGAGGGGAGTAGCTACTCTACAGAAGAAGACTCTGAGGGGAGTAGCTACTCTACAGAAGAAGACTCTGAGGGGAGTAGCTACTCTACAGAAGAAGACTCTGAGGAGAGTAGCTTCTCTACAGAAGAAGACTCTGAGGGGAGTAGCTTCTCTACAGAAGAAGACTCTGAGGGGAGTAGCTACTCTACAGAAGAAGACTCTGAGGGGAGTAGCTTCTCTACAGAAGAAGACTCTGAGGGGAGTAGCTACTCTACAGAAGAAGACTCTGAGGGGAGTAGCTACTCTACAGAAGAAGACTCTGAGGGGAGTAGCTACTCTACAGAAGAAGACTCTGAGGGGAGTAGCTACTCTACAGAAGAAGACTCTGAGGGGAGTAGCTTATCTACAGAAGAAGACTCTGAGGGGAGTAGGTACTCTACAGAAGAAGACTCTGAGGGGAGTAGCTTCTCTAAAGAAGAAGACTCTGAGGGGAGTAGGTACTCTACAGAAGAAGACTCTGAGGGGAGTAGCTTCTCTACAGAAGAAGACTCTGAGGGGAGTAGCTACTCTACAGAAGAAGACTCTGAGGGGAGTAGCTTCTCTACAGAAGAAGACTCTGAGGGGAGTAGCTTCTCTACAGAAGAAGACTCTGAGGGGAGTAGCTACTCTACAGAAGAAGACTCTGAGGGGAGTAGCTACTCTACAGAAGAAGACTCTGAGGGGAGTAGGTACTCTACAGAAGAAGACTCTGAGGGGAGTAGGTACTCTACAGAAGAAGACTCTGAGGGGAGTAGCTACTCTACAGAAGAAGACTCTGAGGGGAGTAGCTTATCTACAGAAGAAGACTCTGAGGGGAGTAGGTACTCTACAGAAGAAGACTCTGAGGGGAGTAGGTACTCTACAGAAGAAGACTCTGAGGGGAGTAGCTACTCTACAGAAGAAGACTCTGAGGGGAGTAGGTACTCTACAGAAGAAGACTCTGAGGGGAGTAGCTACTCTACAGAAGAAGACTCTGAGGGGAGTAGGTACTCTACAGCGAGAGCCGGCAGCTGGCCAAGGAGACAAGGAAGTCGATTGACGGCGTCGTGTTTGTTTGCCTCACACTAAGCAAGAACTGAATGCAAAGATAATTGGAAGCATTTTTGTTTGATTTTTGAGCAGGCTTTTGACTAGTGAATATCAAAGCCCCCTAATTTGGAGATTAACATAACATAATGGCTACAAGCTCCCCTGCACAGAGGAGGTGTGTCTTAGTATGCGAGTGCGTGTGTGTGTGCGTGTGTGTGTGTGTGTGCGTGCGTGCGTGTGTGTGTGCGTGCGTGTGTGCGTGTGTGTAAGTATGTGTGTGCGTGCGTGTGTGTGTGTGTGTGTGTGTGTTTGCGTGCGTGTGTGTGTGTGTGTAAGTATGTGTGTGTGTGCGTGTGTGCGTGTGTGTGTAAGTATGTGAGTGTTCTGGCTAGTGGAGCCTGATAGCGGTGCTAAGAAGTGAATGTTTGATTGCTGAAACAGCGGTCGGCCAGATTTCTCACCCCTCGTCACGGCTGATGGGAGGCGTAAATGGCGCAATGAGTAGCTGTAAGCCAAGAAACTCTCAGCTCTAGGGTGGGGAATTGTTTGGGCATGTCAGTTTGATTCATTATTTCTTGATGCTAATTTTGATGAATTAACGCCAATGATAATTTTGTGAAATACGTTTATAGAAAAAAGCAACTGTTTTGGTGAACATTTGTCAGTATTTGTTTGTTTTATCGGTTTTGTTGAATACGTTTGGGCCTGTAATGCTAGGCCTACTCTTTATAGAGAAACCGCTATCAGCCAAATACCAATAAGTTCATAATAACAATAATGCTACTGTCTTTGATTGCCTTTATTTTCATATAAAAACATTCACAAATACAGTAGGAAATTAGTCTACAACACATGTTGCACCAATTACATGACAAAAGGATGTTGCAAATGCTTTTTGACCACTCTAAATAAGAGGCTCAATAGAGCTTGACAGTCACGTGACTTTCCGTGACGTTTCAGCCCCGGAAGAGGAGATTTAGAAAAATCCTTGCATAACGAGTTTTAAGTCTGGAACCAAGCCAACCCGTGACCTACTGAATCGTGAGTGACCATAAAACATTTCAGTTGGAGCAAAAACAAAAAATAAAAATGGAAAATTATTTTATCTTCCCGTCTTTATTTTTTGTTTTTGCTCCAAATGAAATGTTTTGTGATCACTCATGATTCAGTAGGTCACGGGTTGACTTGATTCCTGCCTTAAAACTCGTTATATACCGATTTTTCGAATTGTCTATGGAGAAAATGAATGGGGAACTGTCTTCCGGGGCTGGAAACATGACGGAAAATCACGTGACTGTTAAGCTCTATGGTGCAGGAGGCACATCAAACTAAAGCTTGTAGCAAACCTGTGACATTCCTCCACTCTCTAGCTATTTCTCCTTTTCACTTTAAACGAACACTTTACTGTGTTCCCAGAGGGGAAGTCTGGGAACTTTCTGCTTAATAACTGAGAGAACTGGTAGAATATATGCACTCATGCTCATCATTTATTTTCTTGCGAGCAAAGTGTGGGTTTATTTCACCGTTAGCAGTTGGCTGTAACGTCACCTGAGGATGAGTATCCAGGGTATCATGTTGGGACTGGGAGACCACAGCACATAGAAAACACAGCCATCCTTAAGGACTTCATATTACAGCACGCTGGAGCCAATGCTTCATACTGAGGTATTGCCTCCCTTGTAGGAAATCACTTTTGCACATGTCTAGCACACTTGGTAATGCTATTTTTCACCATCGCTCTTCACAAAGCCCCACCTAGCTTTGCAGAAGCAGGGGATAAACATGACCAGGAAGAGTGGAAGGCAGACAGCACATAGGAGACTACCGTAAATTCCGGACTATAAGCCGCGGCTTTTTTCCCGTTTTTTGGCCTTTTTTGCCCCCTGCGGCTTATATAACGGTGCGTCTTATCTATGGATTTTTTCCAAAAAAAAAAAAAAATCTCTCTTTTTTAGCACTCTTTCTAACTATAAATCCACTTCTGTTTTAATTTCCTCTCTTGCCCTCTTTTAACAACATAACATAACATAACATAACACAACACAGGTAAGCAGAAAGAAAAAGACGAAGCAATCACGCCATGAATGAGGAAATGACTCACCTGCTGGAGGCTGGAGATACACCGCTTGGGCTAAACTTTTACTCCGTGAAACACTATCGATTAAGTCCGACATCGCTCAGAGGTTTTGAGCAGCTTGAAAACAAGTTTGAAAACGTGCAGAAGTCCATCCACTCACTCACTAAAGAAAATAATGCAACCGTGAAGAGTTTCACTCGTGTCCAGCCATCTGGCCGAGTTAGAGCCGAAGTCCCGAACACAGTGAGAAAACCTCCCGAAGCTGCCTGCTGCTGCAGCGGGGTGCATATTGTCCGGCCAGCCGACCGAGAGGCATGCGAGCCGGGCACTATTAAACAGTTGGGGTGTGTGAGGTGGCTGGCTGTGGAGGTGGCGGTTTCTCCTCCTCCTCCTTTCTCCCGCACACCGGGCGCCTCGGCCACGTCCAGACCCCGGCCTGCCACCGAGGGCCATCTTCATCTGCCTACTCCGCTGGCCCGACCGTCAACTCATCCTCCAGGCTGCGGGGAAGAAGCCCCTCACCGTCCGCGTTGGTGCAACAGAAACGCGCAACATACAACAGCATCATCGAGTCAATGGATATCGCTTTGGCGTACTGTACCCAGCGAGACTCGTCATAACCATTGATGGACAGCGGCGGAACAAGAGCTCAAAGTGAAACTGCCGAATATCTTTTGAGTTGGACTGGTCAATAGTACTGTGAGTAACTAAAATAAAAAAATAAAAAACGGAATTCTCTCTTCTTTAGCACTCTTTCTAACTATAAATCCACTTCTGTTTTAATTTCCTCTCTTGCCCTCTTTTCACCACACCGCGGACACTGTGTGCACTGTAAAAAAAACAAAAAATACCACAATGTGTGATTTTGTCTGGGGATTAGTGACCTGACTTTTGTTTTGTTGAAATGTTAATAAATGGGAGCTTCCCCAAACAGCCATCTATTTCCCGACAATCCCCTCTGTGCACGAAGCCTTACATATGGTAATTAAACATCAAAACACCCGCGGCTTATAGTCCGGTGCGGCTTATAGAAGAAAAAAATAGTCACCTTTGAAGGTGCGGCTTATAGACCGGTGCGTCTTATAGTCCGGAATTTACGGTACATTAATGGCAATATAATTTTTTTTTTTTTTTTTTTTTTTTTTTTTAATAACTCCCTGTATTCTTCTAACATTAAATCCACCATCTTTGTCTTATTCTCTGTCACACCCCCCCCCCCCCCATTTTTTTTTCTTTTTTTAGAACAATAAACGAACAAGACAAACGAACAGGCCTCAGACACAGGAAAATAAAATAAAATAAAACAAACATAAATATATTATCGACATTCTCTGTCACATATTTACCTCTGTCAACGGAGTTGGCCGGAAGGTCATGTTTTGGCCCGTTTGTCATAAGTGATTGTGTCATCGTAGCACACTTCAGCATCCATTATGCGCAGGACGCCGTGTTTCACTGACTCCTTTCCTTCCTTGGGGTCATCCATCTTTTTATTTTGGAGCTCTGTGATTGATTAAGTAGCCTGTTTCCATGTCCTTTCTCTTTCTCCTTTAGGTGCTGGCGGGGATGAACGTGCACCCGGCCGAGTTTGACAGCCTCAAGCAGGAGTACGACGTCAAGGGCTACCCAACCTTCTGCTACTTCGAGTGAGTCCAGTCCTCTCATCCGTCTCACTTTAACTTCTTTTTTTTAAGTTATTTATTTCCCCCCCGCTCGGTTCCACGGTGCAGAATGTCAGCGCACACAGGGCCACTCCAGACAACCGGCTTGAGCGGAAAACGGCGTCAAGGCTTGGAAAAATACCAGCGGACTCGACAGCGGCGGAGACTTCACAGGTGGTGACGGTGGCCCTGGACGTTCAGAATGTGCTTCTTCTAGTTCTTGAGAACGTTTCTGTGGAGTGTGTAGTGTACTGTAGGTCCTCAAGTGTTCCCTTTGAACAAAGCAGACCCTACAGCCTGGGGGGCTGTCGCCTGGCATTGGAGGAGTCAGGATGTTAGCTGCTCCAGGATGCCAGGATGCACAGGACAGTGTCTGGCAGCGAGGGGCACAACACACATGCTGTGCTGAATGGCTGGCTGAGAAGATATGCAAAGTTAGGCCAAGCGGCAACCTCCAGAGCTGAAAGATGAAGCCAACGCGGAAGTGCCAAAAATGGCAGTTCCTTGAATGGCCACTCGAGGCTGGCTGCAAAAGCGACTCATTCCCCATAGACCCCCATGTTAAAATGCCCAACTTTAAAGCAGAAATAAACTCTTTACTGCCTGTTGGTCACTGTAGCTGAATTCACCATTCATGACGACGGAAGTGGTGCAGCCGCTTCCTAATGAGTTGATGGTCTCAATCGCTAGTTTCACGTCTTTTTGCATGATGATCATTTTGTCAATTATGCTCCCATTTCGACTAAAATTAAGCTAAAGCATCTATTTGATAGATGCTTTCAAAATTAGATTTGATAGATGCCCCAAATAGATAAGCATCCAAATAGATAAGCGTCTATTTGGGGCGTGATTGACAGGTTGCCTGTCCAGTGATGGTCGCGCTGCTCGCCGATGACGGACCAATAGCAGGCGGCTCTGTCTGGAAACAAAGAAAGACAGATAGCAACGGTCAAAATGACAAACTGGAAGCTTCAAAACCGGAGTCCACAAACCCATTTTAGTCGAAAATGGGAGCATAATTGACAAAATGATCATCATGCTGTACTGAAGAAGACTTGAAACTAGCGGCTGCACCACTTAAAAATTCACTCCCTGTCATGAATATTGAATTTAGCTATAGTGACCAAAACTTAACAGGCAGTAAAGAGTTTATTTCTGCTTTTTGGCTACATCCATATTTTAATACAGTCTATGAGTTAGACTGGGTTATATACAGTATGTTCCAAGTGTACACACATGCACATACACGTACGCGCGCGCGCGCACACACACGCACGCACGCACGCGCGCACACACACACACACACACACACACACACACACACACACACACACACACACAGTTGTCTGCCCTATAGCCACACAGCACGGGGGTGACAGTATGACTGATTGTGGGTGTTTATTGATGCAGACCCCCCACCCAGCGTATCCATGCACGGTTTGATATGTACAATGTTGTGAAATGCGTGCTGCTGCGCTGCGGCCCTCTCTCTATCGCCCCGTTCTTATTCGTCCCTCTCTCTATCGCCCCGTTCTTATTCGTCCCTCTCTCTATCGCCCCGTTCTTATTCGTCGCTCTCTCTATCCGCCCGTTCTTATTCGTCCCTCTCTCTATCCCCCCGTTCTTATTCGTCCCTCTCTCTATCGCCCCGTTCTTATTCGTCCCTCTCTCTATCGCCCCGTTCTTATTCGTCCCTCTCTCTATCGCCCCGTTCTTATTCGTCCCCCTCTCTATCGCCCCGTTCTTATTCGTCCCTCTCTCTATCGCCCCGTTCTTATTCGTCCCTCTCTCTATCGCCCCGTTCTTATTCGTCCCTCTCTCTATCGCCCCGTTCTTATTCGTCTCCCTCTCTATCGCCCCGTTCTTATTCGTCCCTCTCTCTATCGCCCCGTTCTTATTCGTCCCTCTCTCTATCGCCCCGTTCTTATTCGTCTCTCTCTCTATCGCCCCGTTCTTATTCGTCCCCCTCTCTATCCCCCCGTTCTTATTCGTCCCTCTCTCTATCGCCCCGTTCTTATTCGTCCCCCTCTCTATCCCCCCGTTCTTATTCGTCCCCCTCTCTATCCCCCCGTTCTTATTCGTCCCTCTCTCTATCCCCCCGTTCTTATTCGTCCTGCACCAGCATCATCATCCCCCTCTCCACATTAAAAGCTCTCTCATTCCAGTCTGGCCTTTTAATTAGACCGGGACTGATTAAGTGCCTCTGTGGTTTGTCTGTGTGTGTGTTTGCCCTCTGCCTGTATGTGTTGCTCCGTGTGTGTGTGTGTGTGTGTGTGTGTGTGCGTGTGCGTGTGCATGCGTGCGTGCGCGTGTGTGTGTGTGTGTGACTGTGTGTGTGTGTGTGCACACATGCTTGCACGTGCAGGAGCGTTCATGTGTAGCTGAGCCACAGCCAGTCCGTTAGCCGCGAGCACATTAGTGTCAGCGCAGCGCCGGGCCGAGCCAACGAGCATCCGAGCCCGTTGGCTCCAGTAATGAGCCCCTCACTGATAAACAGGAGCTAATCACCGCAGGGTAACAGCAGCATCAACACCACTGGAGTTATCTGGCCGCTGCACCCGCTGCAAGACCTAGCAGTCAAGGTCTTTTAGCCTGCTTACTATCCAACGCCACAGCATAGTTCAACTTATTATTCAGTTAAGGCAAGCAACACAACTGGAAACTGTACATCAGCTTGTCCTTGCAGCGTCCTTTACGCGAGAAAAGCGTCTTGAGAACGTCGGGCAAATGGCATTTATTTCTGCACACTTTACAGCAGCAGAGATAAAATAAGTGAATGTAGGAGTTGATCATAAATCTCGCTGATTGAATTCCAAGCAGCCTCTTTCTGCCACGGTAGCAGGGTTAAGGTTAAAGTTCTACGCTCACAATCCTGCATGTGTAATAATCGTGTATCACCTTTAATACTTTGGGCGATATATCTCAGGCACCACGGTAACCACGGTCATCACTACCCTCTGTAGGGTGTAGGGCTCACAGACTGCCCAGAGCCAGGTCATCACTACCCTCTGTAGGGTGTAGGGCTCACAGACTGCCCAGAGCCAGGTCATCACTACCCTCTGTAGGGTGTAGGGCTCACAGACTGCCCAGAGCCAGGTCATCACTACCCTCTGTAGGGTGTAGGGCTCACAGACTGCCCAGAGCCAGGTCATCACTACCCTCTGTAGGGTGTAGGGCTCACAGACTGCCCAGAGCCAGGTCATCACTACCCTCTGTAGGGTGTAGGGCTCACAGACTGCCCAGAGCCAGGTCATCACTACCCTCTGTAGGGTGTAGGGCTCACAGACTGCCCAGAGCCAGGTCATCACTACCCTCTGTAGGGTGTAGGGCTCACAGACTGCCCAGAGCCAGGTCATCACTACCCTCTGTAGGGTGTAGGGCTCACAGACTGCCCAGAGCCAGGTCATCACTACCCTCTGTAGGGTGTAGGGCTCACAGACTGCCCAGAGCCAGGTCATCACTACCCTCTGTAGGGTGTAGGGCTCACAGACTGCCCAGAGCCAGGTCATCACTACCCTCTGTAGGGTGTAGGGCTCACAGACTGCCCAGAGCCAGGTCATCACTACCCTCTGTAGGGTGTAGGGCTCACAGACTGCCCAGGTAGAGGGTAGTGATGGGTGAATTGGGTGGGAAGGGAGAAGGGCAAATAGAACTCCTTCCTATGAGGAACATCAGCTTAGGTTTGAATGTTTTCACACGCTGAAGTTGAAGAGATGCTTCTTGCTTGTTACTGATTCATGACGATGGGTCAGTGGCATATAGCCTGGCATTTCTTCAAGGCACTTTTAAACCAGAGATACAAAATAATGCAAGACAGAAGAAGAAAATCAATCGCCGTTGAACTTTTGCTCGTCGGCTCTCATAAAACATTTCCTTTTGGTTTTGAGCCGGATATGTTTCAAAAGCCCCCATCCTGCTCTCCGGTCCGTACTCTTCAACATGTCATCTTCACATGGAGAGAGGGCTCTGAGAAGCAGAACTGGCCTCGTGTCTGGCCTCTCTTAGAAACGAGGTTCTGTTTGTGCTTCTGGGAATGCTGTGTTGAGGATCCTGTCTCTGGTCCATGATAACACATGACCTGGATGAGTGCGTTTCCTCAGTGTCAGTTCTGCAGGCTGATGGTGACTGATGCTGACATGCTTTAGAGATGACTTTCTTCTGCTCCTTTGTCCTTCAGGAAAGGGAAGTTCCTCCACCACTATGAAAACTATGGAGCCACGGCCAAGGACATGGCCGACTGGATGAGGAAGTGAGTATGATCAGACACGCGCACATCCTCTTCAGCTTTTACCATGCCCTTTTTACTAGAGCTGCAATGATTAGTCGACTGATCGATTAGTCGATCGACAGAAAATGTATTGCCAACCATTTTTTACAGTCGATGAATCATTTTAGACTGATTTTTAAGAAAAAATAAAAGAAATTCTCTGGTTCCAGCTTTTTACAGTAAATGTGAATATTTTCTGGCTTCTTTAGTCTTCTATTGGTATTTGATGTCATCTTTGGCTTTGAGGAAAAGTCATCAACATTTTTCACCATTTTGTGACATTTTATAGACTAATCGATTAGTCGAGGAAATAAGCGACAGATTAATACACATGAACAATACACAATGAAAACTTTTGACCTCTCTTAGACGTATGTAGGTTGTTGTTTTTTTGAAGGAGAGCTCCGCACATCTCTTTTTCGGGCAGGTGCGTCGGACAGGAACAGAATTGTCCATCAAATGTAAAAAGGGAGTGCCGCACACCGTCTGAACTTGCAAATAAGAATTTAATTTGTGATGTTTTGGTCACCGACATTTTTCAAACAAAAAAAAAGGTCGGTGACCAAAACATCACAAAATAAATTCTTATTTGCAAGTTTGGACGGTGTGCAGGACTCCCTTTTGACATAAAATGTAGGTTTTAAAATGGCACAACGGGGTTTCAAGACTACATTCAGTCTCTTGCCTCCTCCACTAAATCTGTCATCTAGCTTCGCTTCTCACCTTCAATATCAAATACCTCACATCACATTTCCTTCCTTTCCTCTTACTTTCATCTACCACTCTATCGCTCCCCGTTTGACCCACTGCATTAAGGGCCTGGAAGGATACTCGTCGCTGTCTGCAGGGCTGCAGACAGAGGGCATGGAGCAGGGCTTTCACAGTGCTGCTGGCTGCAGACAGAGGGCATGGAGCAGGGCTTTCACAGTGCTGCTGGCTGCAGACAGAGGGCATGGAGCAGGGCTGTCACAGTGCTGCTGGCTGCAGACAGAGGGCATGGAGCAGGGCTTTCACAGTGCTGTCTGCAGGGCTGCAGACAGAGAGCACGGAGCAGGTCTTTCACAGTGCTGTTTGCAGCCCTGCAGACAGAGGGCATGGAGCAGGGCTTTCACAGTGCTGTCTGCAGGGCTGCAGACAGAGGGCATGGAGCGGGTCTATCACAGTGCTGTCTGCAGGGCTGCAGACAGAGGGCATGGAGCAGGGCTTTCACAGTGCTGTCTGCAACCCTGCAGACAGAGGGCATGGAGCAGGTCTTTCACAGTGCTGTCTGCAGACAGAGGGCATGGAGCAGGGCTTTCACAGTGCTGTCTGCAGACAGAGGGCATGGAGCAGGGCTTTCACAGTGCTGTCTGCAACCCTGCAGACAGAGGGTACGGAGCAGGTCTTTCACAGTGCTGTCTGCAACCCTGCAGACACAGGGCATGGAGCAGGTCTTTCACAGTGCTGCTGTCTGCAGGGCTGCAGACAGAGGGCACGGAGCAGGGCTTTCACAGTGCTGTCTGCAACCCTGCAGACAGAGGGTACGGAGCAGGTCTTTCACAGTGCTGTCTGCAACCCTGCAGACAGAGGGCACGGAGCAGGTCTTTCACAGTGCTGTCTGCAGGGCTGCAGACAGAGGGCACGGAGCAGGTCTTTCACAGTGCTGCTGTCTGCAGGGCTGCAGACAGAGGGCACGGAGCAGGGCTTTCACAGCGATCACAGGAAAGCGAGCACGACAGCAGAGGATGTGTTGGAGTAACACTCTCCGTTGGGCCCGGGAACTCAGACACGCAGGAGGGCAGCAGCTGCAGAGGGGTGGCAGCCCTTCCCTCCCCGGCCCACTCACCACCTCTCCCCCTTTAATCACTCTCTGCCTGTTTCATGAGTAGTCCCACGCTCGCTTACTCAGAACCCCGGAGCATCATGTGACATCTGCTCGGTACCGATCCCGCCCCCCCGAGTCCAGTTCAGTCCAATTTGCAAGCCTGTAAGTGAATGCAGAAGCAGAGGTAATGCAGTCAGAGTCCTTGCCGAGCCGTGCCTCTTTGGACAGCAGGATCTCTGGGGTTAGATTCTTTGGACAGCAGGATCTCTGGGGTTAGATTGAAACCTGCTGGGAAAAAGGAATGTCACCGCAGTACTTGTTTTAGATTCCTCTGCAGCACTAGCACTCTGATAATGGGGGGGGTGCTATTATAGAGATCACAAGTGCTCTGTTTAGCCAAATAGGCAGAGATGCTGGAGCTTTTAGCTCGCCAGGGAAGGACGTGCGCTGGATATTGCCTAGGAGCAACTAGGGAAGGCATCCGGTATGGAATAAGAATAAATTCAGCCGGTGATATTTCTGGGCTTTTTATTATTTCAAAGAGATGTATGTTGGACAGATGACTTTCGGGATAAGAGGAGTGTGTCTGGAGGAAACGTTGCACTTCTAAGCACAATTCTGACATTTTAAAATGATATCCAGTCTCATTTCGGCTTAAGCACATTGGCTAAGGCCCAGGTGCGTGATGATGAGAAGAGATTGCAGAAGGGGGATACGTGTGTGTGTGTGTGTGTGCAGCTTATAAATGCACCTTTGTGTGTGTGTGTGTGTACAGAGAGAGACGTGTGCACTTGTTGATGTGTGTGTGTGTGTGTGTCCACTGGTTCTTGGCATTACAGGACTACGCTCTGTCATCGAGGCGCGGCTGCTCCACTCCAGATGTGCGTGCTGCCGGGTGGAGAGTGGGCTACAGCTGTGTCTTGATTTTGCTCCGTGCCGATATTACACAACAGCTGGAATTGGCCTGCTTTTTAAATGTCCCCCTCACCTCTGTCTCTCTCTCTCTCTCTCTCTCTCAGCCCCCAGCCCCCCCAGCCCAAGACCCCCGAGGTCCCCTGGTCGGAGACGGACTCGGCGGTCTTCCACCTGACCGACGACTCCTTGGACAGCTTCCTGGAGGAGCACCCCTCTGCCCTGGTCATGTTCTACGCCCCTTGTGAGTAAAGACAGCGGTGGAACAACATGGTCCAAAACAGTGCGCTAACTGCATGATGCAACGATGAACAACAGTTAGTGAAACCCTTTTGACAGTTTTTCTGGGTAGGGTCAAATATTTTTTCACCCTTCAGGAAATAGATATAAAGTACTTAAGAAGACGTTGTTTACATTGTAAAATATGTGCAGCAGTGTGTAACCTGAGCTCCACAGTTCTTCCTGCTACGTGAAACATGCTCATGTTAGTATTCTCCTGGGTGGAAGTGGTATTTAGATATTCAAGTAACCTCAATGTTTCGCTCGTAGCGTTCAGCATTAACAGTCAGAGGGAAGACGGCAGACCAACGCAGACTGAAAGTGAAAAACGAACCCAAGTCAAGCTGTTTGCTGTAGCTGTAGGTCTTTTGTGCCACACACCAGAATAGTTTCATGTCGCCATATGGTTTCCATAAGCCTGCTTGTCATTGTTGCTCACGCAACATATTGCCGTTGTTACAAGACCTTTGTAAACGCGCCAGAATGGTGTCAGTGGGATGAGATGTTTCTGCTCCAGATTGCCTTACTTTGGTCCAGCCTTTGTCTCGGCTCTGTGAAGCTGCTAGGGAGCCGTGAGCCCAGACTTTGCATGATAATAAATAGAACCCGTAGCTGCAAAATCATGCAAATGGATTCGTGCATTCTGACTGCAGCAGCTATCAGTTTTGGGGTATTACGATTTTTATTTTTATTTCATTTTGCTTTGTCAACTTCTCGACTACCGACCACCTCCTCCCCCTGTCCTCCTTATCCTTCCCCCTGTCCCTCTCCCTGCACTCGACCACACTGTCTCTACTCTACACTGCAACTTACTCATTTATTATGAGAATGGATGTTAAAATCTTGTGGAAAAAAAATTGTTTTCAATCATTTTCTTGATTCAGTTGCCATTTTCTTGATACTAGGGGCATGATCTCTTTCATGATTACATTACATTACGTCATTTAGCAGACGCTTTTATCCAAAGCGACTTAATAGTACATTTTGTCAACAGTAGTAACTGTGCAACACAGTCTTCGTCAGCTAAGACTTGAAAAGGAATAAAGTAGCATTTGTTCAAAGTTGTTTTAAGAAGGGTTAGTTCAAGAAGGGTCCAGGAGTAGCATGAAGAGGTGTGTTTTTAGTTGCCGCCGAAAGATGGGCAGTGATTGGGCCGTTCTGACAGAAGGGGTGGAGCTCGTTCCACCATTGTGGCGCCAGGGATGTGAAGAGTCGCGACCGGGATGAGCAACTTCTGAGCCCACGTAGCGATAGAGTGGCGAGGCGACCCGCAAGGGAGGAGGAGCGGAGGGAAGGAGATGAGGTTTGGAACCTGACCATAGATTGCAGATGGGGAGGAGCAGTCTGGTGTACTGCTCTGTAGGCGAGTACCAGGGTCTTGAATTTGATGCGTGCCGAGATGGGAAGCCAGTGAAGGTCGCGGAAAAGAGGGGAGTGACGTGAGAGAATTAGGCTGGTTCCAAAGCATGTTGCAAAGCATACCTGGCGGGGGGTGACAGTGACGAGAGGAGGGGCCAATTTAAAATCGACCAATTCAAAATGGAAAGACAAGACAGCCAATCAAGCTGCACCACCAAGCGACTAGCGCTGCTCTGGTGTGCCACCACTGTAATACAGTGCATGGCATGAGTAGGAGTACGGAAGTTCTACAGTCGATAAGATGTAGTGTCAAAGGAAAGGTAAAGCACTGAAAATGTTAATACAGCGTACACTTAAAGGGGGACTAACCCCCTAGATATGTATTAGAACAGTGATTTGAAAATACCTATGGAAAAAACCAAGAAATGACATATGCTCTTGTCTATACTGGACTCTTTGGCTGTGTTGAAGTCCAGATTTTTTTTCGGAAATCGACGCCATTACAGTTTGCCTATTGCCTCAAAAATAATTTATTTGAGAGGGGCCATATCTGTATAAATATCAACAATTAGCCAACGCTGGTGGCCTGTATGGAAAGAGCTTTGCTCAAAATGGTTGAAAGTTATATCAATTTGGTAATTCAGTGGCGAACTAGAAATTTAATTATTTTTCTGCATGTAACTCTATGGCAGTGTGTTGAACTACGTTACGAGAGCAAAGTGGCATGGGCTCGTTACAGCAGCACACCGCACAATACGACAAACCCCCCGTTCTGGGGTAACACAATGCGAGATTTCTCTACGTCATTCCCTCGTCCAAGTTGCCATATAGTCCCTTTTTCATTTTAGTTTGGGGGCTTTTCGTGATTGTTGTTAAAAGTTGTGCAAAAGTTTTTTCCTCTCAGCGCAGTGCAGGCTGCCTGCGCCTCCTCCCTCCTGCCAGACCCCGGCTGGCGAAACAGCATGGGGCGAAACAGCATGGGGCGCTTGTAACCTCACGGAGCAACAAACAAACAGACAGAAATAGCTGGTGTGCGATTTAGAGAATACAGTCTGAGATTGGGTACAGGATTGAGGGAATCCCGCATCTGTTTGCGAAGGTGCGACTGGACAGGACGCTTTTCACAGACAGGCACAGTAGTCGGAGCGAGGCGAGTGTCTACTCAGGGCAGAGCTGCAGATCTCTCCGCCTCCTCCGCGCATTCAGTCTGTCCAAAATCATTACCGATATAATCTCAGTAGGAGGGATGCAGGGAAATGATAGTAGCCGATGTGTTTAGAGAAGCTTTGTCACGTTGTCACGTCGTAGTATAGCGTTATATTTTACATGTGCGCTAAACTGCGACCATATTTGTTTGCGGAAATATCAGACTGCTCTCTCTACTCAGAGCACAGAGAGCTCTGCTCTGCTGCGCGCGCCCGCGGAGCTTGGGGCTCGTCCATGTAACAGTACGACTCTCGCCTGCCTGGGCTGGAGACAGTAGCTTGCAACTCGGACTGATAATATAAACATCATCATTCGAGCTTATCCAGGTAAGATATCAATAAAGTAATGACACATTCAGCGGGAAACTAACTATAATTAAGACATGTGCCAACTTTGACGACGTTTGGTTCAGTATTTTAAGAGCAAACTTCAATAAGAATAGGCTTGGAGTTCTGAGGAGCCGAAAGGGTACAGGGGGGGTAGGGGAGTAATTATCTTGAAATCCCATAGTCTTTGGGGACAACCTGACGTCAGGTTGTACCAAATATCCCATTCATTTGAGAAAAAAAAAAAAAGCACTGTTTGACCCTTAGGGGCGCTTATGCCAGGTATGCTGCTGAAAAATGATACAAATGGTCAAATGGCAACAGTTTGGTGTCAAATGTGGAAATTCTGACCAGAATTCTTCACACATCACCCCCAAAGTCATATATATTGGTTAAAAGCTGAAAAAAAGTGTTTTGGAGGTTAGTTCTCCTTTAAACTGATAGTGGTTTGTTTAGGTTGGCCTTCTTGTAGGTGCCTCAAATGCATATTTGCTGCTGACCCCTCTCAAAGCAGCAGTACATTGCTTTGCCAATGTGCCGCGGCTACTCTGCTTCTCCAAACTGGGAGCGCGCCGACCGCCATCAGTACACTGACTGTGGTGCTGGTGAACATTGCGTACAGTGCTGCACGTCTCAGCTTTGGGAGCACTGGTATAGGTGTCTTTTAAAATGAGTCACTAGACTATTTTTATTTTGTGTTTTCTTTTAATCTTTTCTGTATTATGTGTGACTGTATTTTTGTATAGACCTTGAGTCTGCAATAAAGTCTATCTATCTATCTATCTATCTATCTATCCCAACAACAACCCCACGTCAAATCATTCACAACTGTCCCTTTAATGTCTAGAAATATGTTTGAGAGGACAGCCATTTAATACCGTAGCACAGTCAGGAAGCAGACATAACTAGTTTCCCCCGTCTCTCTATCTCTCGCTCTCTCCCTCCCTCTCTGTCTATCGCTCTCTCTCTCTCTCTATCTCTCTCCCTCTCTGTCTCTCTCTCCCTCTCTATCTCTCTCTCCCTCCCTCTCTGTCTATCGCTCTCTCCCTCTCTCTATCTCTCTCCCTCTCTATCTCTCTCTCCCTCCCTCTCTGTCTCTCTCTCCCTCTCTATCTCTCTCTCCCTCCCTCCCTCTCTGTCTATCGCTCTCTCTCTCTCTATCTCTCCCTCTCTGTCTCTCTCTCCCTCCCTCTCTGTCTATCGCTCTCTCCCTCTCTCTATCTCTCTCCCTCTCTATCTTTCTCTCTCTCCCTCCCTCCCTCTCTGTGTCTCTCTCTCTCTCTGCATGTAGCCCTGGCTTCACTGAAGCTTGCGGCGCACTCCACTCACCACGCGGACAGCGGCTATTCACCCACACACTCAGCTCAAGGGCAGCCAGCTGAAACAAGGCACAGCAAAGCTTTTCAGCTCACACACTCACACACACACACACACACACACACACACACACACACACACACACACACACACACACACACACACACACACACACACACACACACACTCACAGACACACAGACACACACACACACACACACACACACACACACACACACACTCACAGACACACACACACACACACACACACACACACACACTCACTCACACACACACACACACACACTCTCACAAATATAAACGCCGGTACAAACGGTCCACAGGTCCCACATATCATACACACATTTTCACAACATGATACACACTTTTATCGCACACAATTGAACCTCACATCTCTCTTTCTCTCACTCAGACACAGACACACACACACACACACACACACACACACACACACACACACACACACACACACACTTGCCAGAATGCAGTTTCTTAATGGCCCTGCTGTCAGAGTGAGATTAATGGTCTCACAAACAGTATTTCTGTCCACCTCTCAGCGTGCATCTACTGCACAGAGCTCACTATGGGTCATCTACTGCACAGAGCTCACTATGGGTCATCTGCTGCACAGAGCTCACTATGGGTCATCCACTGCACAGAGCTCACTATGGGTCATCTGCTGCACAGAGCTCACTATGGGTCATCTGCTGCACAGAGCTCACTATGGGTCATCTGCTGCACATCGCTCACTATGGGTCATCTGCTGCACAGAGCTCACTATGGGTCATCCACTGCACAGAGCTCACTATGGGTCATCTACTGCACAGAGCTCACTATGGGTCATCTGCTGCACAGAGCTCACTATGGGTCATCTGCTGCACAGAGCTCACTATGGGTCATCTGCTGCACAGAGCTCACTATGGGTCATCTGCTGCACAGAGCTCACTGGGGGTCATCTGCTGCACAGAGCTCACTATGAGTCATCTACTGCACAGAGCTCACTATGGGTCATCTACTGCACAGAGCTCACTATGGGTCATCTACTGCACAGAGCTCACTAAGGGTCATCTGCTGCACAGAGCTCACTATGGGTCATCTGCTGCACAGCGCTCACTGGGGGTCATCTGCTGCACAGAGCTCACTATGGGTCATCTGCTGCACAGCGCTCACTAAGGGTCATCTGCTGCACAGAGCTCACTAAGGGTCATCTGCTGCACAGAGCTCACTAAGGGTCATCTGCTGCACAGAGCTCACTAAGGGTCATCTGCTGCACAGAGCTCACTAAGGGTCATCTGCTGCACAGAGCTCACTAAGGGTCATCTGCTGCACAGAGCTCACTATGGGTCATCTGCTGCACAGAGCTCACTAAGGGTCATCTGCTGCACAGAGCTCACTGGGGGTCATCTACTGCACAGAGCTCACTATGGGTCATCTGCTGCACAGAGCTCACTATGGGTCATCTGCTGCACAGAGCTCACTGGGGGTCATCTGCTGCACAGAGCTCACTATGGGTCATCTACTGCACAGAGCTCACTATGGGTCATCTACTGCACAGAGCTCACTATGGGTCATCTGCTGCACAGAGCTCACTATGGGTCATCTACTGCACAGAGCTCACTATGGGTCATCTGCTGCACAGAGCTCACTAAGGGTCATCTGCTGCACAGAGCTCACTATGGGTCATCTGCTGCACAGAGCTCACTATGGGTCATCTGCTGCACAGAGCTCACTATGGGTCATCTGCTGCACAGCGCTCACTGGGGGTCGTCGGCTGCACAGCGCTCACTATGGGTCATCTGCTGCACAGCGCTCACTATGGATCGTCGGCTGCACAGCGCTCACTCATTTGTGAAGATTATCCTACTGAACACAGATTTCCACTCCCATAAGATTGTGTTAACCACAGACATTATTTAATGCATTTAACCCAAAATCCCCATACTAAAATCCCATAGCCTTTTCCCCTTAAGAACCAACATGGCGGTGATTTGCTACTGTCGACTCATTCCTGCAATACTATATAGTGATTGCATCTGCCTTTTTCCCCCTTTAGTGTTTGTCAGTTTTAGTACAGCTACAGCGCTGTGTTGGGTCTCTGGACTCCGTGCTCCTCAGTCCATCCCTCCAACCTCACTCTGAATCAGCACTATTTCATTGTGTTACTGTAACCTCCGCCTACACTGCCACACACACACACACACACACACACACACACACACACACACACACACACACACACACACACACACACACACACACACACCACCTCCAGCACCAGCTGTTGTGAATGCTGAGAGAGGGTGATGGCACCAGCAGAGGTGATCCAGCACCCAGGACAGCCATTCAGGTTTCCCTCTTACTCATCACTTTGAAGGGTCAGACAAAGTTATTTTAGTCTCTCTCTGTGTGTTAAGCCCTAATACAATCTGCATGACCACAACACTACACTGACTCAATTGAAAGAGACCTTTTTTTGTTCTGTCCCCCTCAAGGCATATCATATTTGATTTATAGCCTGTTCCAGTGCTGCATTGTATATTGAAGAAATGGATTTCTGAACTACAGTATTATGACAAGAGCAATTTACCAGGTTCGGAAATATAACCCGGTTTGTTTCATGCAACTATGCCCGAGCGTGATGTGGAAAAAGAAAATGCACGTACACACACACACACACACACACACACACACACACACACACACACACACACACACACACACACACACACACTCACACACACACACACACACACACACACACACACACACACACACACACACACACACACACACACACACACTGCACATCCCTCATCACCCGGTACAATTACAGAGGAGACACAACATCTTATTGTGCGGGACAAATATTGTTATGTTTTTGAAAGTCATTTTGGATCCAAAAATATAATGTTTGCCAGTCGCTCAATGCTGCGTGCGCTCATGCAATATTAAACACACGTCAAAGATGGCGTTTATTCCTGATGCTGGAGAGCTGGTGCTGCCTGTACACACACACACACACACACACACACGACTGCATTCCGTCTAGATATTGTAGAATTATGCAGAACATAAGCAACACAAATAACACTGTCCTATTCTTTTTATTAAAAAAAGGACAGAAGCTGATGCTGGGGTTTGGTACTGTAATGAAATTCAACCTTTTTGAATTTCTATTAGCATGCGCACTTAGCCTACCCTCTGCACTCTCCCCCTCTCTCTCTCCTTTTCACTAAGCCTACCCTCTGCACTCTCCCCCTCTCTCTCTCCTTTTCTCCCTCTCTCCTTCCCTTCCTCTCTCTTACTTTTATCACAGTCTGAGCCGTCATCCCTCACTCTTTCTCGCCCCTTCTCAATGACTTTCTCTCACACAATTACCTCAGACACACAGCCAAGCCCCGACACTGAAATGTGTAGTGAGCGCTCATAGACGTAGGCAGTGAGTGTGACCAAAGACCATGGGATTTCAAGCAAGACGGCCCAACTTCAACTCACTTCCTGTCATTTTGGCACGTGGGTTTTGCCCATGGTTTTCCACGGACACGCCCACTTAGGAGGTTTTCGGCAGGTTCTGAGTCTATTGGAGTCAATGGGAAAAGTCAACGTGATCTCAGGTTATGACAGATTCTTTCGCCCCCATATTCATTACAGTAAATATTCGGCCCGTTCTCCGAAGCCACATATCTTCAGAATATTCGGACACTAAAATGGCATTTTTCAGACCGAAAGATCAGGAGAAAGTTAAACTTGTTCAAGACCTGTCTCTATCGCAGCAACATACTCTCGCGAGATTTGGCAACAGGAACTCATGTTAGCAGGGAGCGATTAGCTAAAGCTGAAGTTCATTGATGTAGTAGCTACATCTGTGCCTAGAAAATGTATTTCTTTAATTGAATAACTTAGTTTCAACTGTATTGAGCTAACAAGGGGCAGCTTTGTGTTCATATGTGTGGTTTGTGTGGAGTTTGGGAACAATCTCTATTTCAAGTTAGCTTGCTAGGTCAGCACTAACCCCGCATCACCATGCAGGCATAGTCCTCTCACAACCCTTCAGGGGAGAGGAAGTCTCGCTGGCCAGCCTCCTCTCCCTTACGTCCGAGGAGTCTGGCACCGCAGGTCTCCATAGTGGGATTGCGATGGGCGGCGCTTAGCGGCAGTGCCCTTGGAAAATAGTTTTCAACAATTCAACTTGCCGTTTTCAGCGTGTAGCAACGAGCTAGCATGTAGGCTTCTACCGTTAGCCTGCTAGCTAGTTAGCGTTGTTGTTTTCACTGAGGCGGCAGGGCACTATTTACAGCGACACACAGGGAGGAGGGAGCGGAAGCCGCTCTGATTTTGACATGGTCGGAGCCAATGACAGAGGGGGTTTCCCAGAGCCGAATCGCCACCTGCTATTGGTGCTATTGATCAGCAAGCTGAACGATGTCTGAACAGGAGACCTGTCAATCATGCCCAAAACAGTCTTTTTTATCCTCTATTCAACTCTAAACGGGTGAGTGACAGAATATAAAAATGTAACTCCTGTACAGTTGTCATTAAAGGTGAACTTAGCTATAAAGACCAAAATCATTTTTTGTACAACCAGGCTTTATTTGTACAACGTGTTTATTTCTGTTGTAAAGTCAGGCATTTTGACATGGGGGTGAATGGGGAATGACTCCCTTTTGGAGCCAGCCTCAAGTGGACATTCGAGGAACTACCGCATTGGCCTCAACTTTCAGAACCAGAACTTGGGGTTTGTGAGCGATCAGACGCGACTTAAGCCGCCGGGCGAAATTTAGAGGTTTCCTCTGTCTTCTTGTCATCTGATTTGTAGTTTTACCCAAAGTATAGCAGCTAAACCCACCACATTACGAGGTGAGACTGGACTCTAACCTTCTCCTGACGTTCCTGTACCCGCCAAGCCTGGCTTACTTAAAGCGCCTGGCCTCAATCATTAACCGCTTTGATTTAAAAGCTCCACTTCTACAACTGGGGACACGCGGAATTTAGAGATTTCCTCTGTCTTCTTGTCCATCTGATTTGTAGTTTTACCCAAAGTATAGCAGCTAAACCCACAACATTACGAGGTGAGACTGAGAGAGAGCGGTTTATTTTCACTCCCTGATTAGACGAGACAGCGACGAGGAACGTCATGTCGTGCGAAGATGTGTATGTAATGTTTTGCAAAGATCAAATTGCACAATCAAGGCCCTCCACTGTTGCTTTTATGGAAGTGATTTCCTCTGAAATACAGTTATTTCTCGTGGGCATGTTCTGCATGAAGGAGAGCCTGAGTGCTGCATCTGTCTCAATCACTCTGGGTGAGTCACGCAGGACGTGTGTGTGTGTGTGTGTGTGTGTGTGTGTGTGTGTGTGTGTGTGTGTGTGTGTGTGTGTGTGTGTGTGTGTGTGTGTGTGTGTGTGTGTGTGTGTGTGTGTTGAATCCTTCAGGGTGTGGCCACTGTAAGAAGATGAAGCCAGAGTATGACGAAGCAGCTGAAATACTCAACAAGGGTCCAGACGTAAGTTGCATATAATCTGTTTACAATGCATGTGTTGAGTTTGCATGTAGGGCTGCTGCAACTAACGATTATTTTCATTGTCGATTAATCTGAGGATTATTTTCTCCACTGGTCGATTAGTCGTTGGGTCTATAAAATGGCAAAAAATGGCGCATCGCTTTTTCTCCAAAGCCCAAGATGACATCCTCAAATGTCTTCTTTTGTCTTGACCCAACAGTCCACAACCCAAAGAGAATCAGTTGACTGTCGTAGAAGACTAAAGACACCAGAAAATATTCACATTTAACTCATTGAGTGCCAGCCACTTTTGGAGAACGGACGCTCCCAGTGCCAGAGTTTCAGAGCGTTTTCAGTGATTTCTCGAGGCCCACAGAATATTGTGTGATATTACTATGTAAACACTGAACACGGACAAAGAACGATGAGACTCTCTTCTATCATCTGCAAAAAAAAGTTTATTGATCCCATTTTCCGTTCTTTAGTTATGAGCCGGAGAAGATAGCTTGATTTAACCAAAAACAGCAATTTTTTTCTAGAAGCTGAGATAATGAGCCTTTTGTGAAATTAAACATTTCAAGCACATCACTGACTCTGAAGCTAATATTTTCTAATGTAGTCACACCTCAAAAATAATTTCCTTCAATAAAACAGTGAAGGCCAGGGAATTTTGTTTGGCAGAATAATATTTTTTAGCTGCAACCAGCAGCGCTGGCCCCTGCGTGCGCTGCTGGTTGCAGCTTCTTGCTGGTCTTGATTTGCTGCTGGTGGGCATCGGATATTCTGGCTTGCGTTTGCCAATCCTGTCCTGCTGTCTGGGTCTGTCTGGGTGTTGTGTGCTGCTCTGCGTGCCCCCCCCCCCCCGCCTCAACTGCACACTCCTCCTCCGTATGGGAGTGTCTCTGGTGGCTCTCTGCTGAGTTTGCTGTGCACAGTGAAGGGTGCGCGACATCCAGCTTTTTTACAGCGTTCCGCGTGTGTTTGTCACCGGCAACCATGCTTCCAGTTGAGAATAATAACAACTCCACGGCTGATCATGCGGATGTGCTGTCGCAACGGACACGGAGCGGCTCAATTGTGGGAGCAGATTGGCTGCTGCAGGCACAGCTAACGTTATGCTTCATGCATATCGATGCATACGGATGCGATGCGATTTCCGTTTCCCCAACGACTTCTTCTTTGTTTTTTCCTTGCCTTTCTGTTATCTGGAGAGCACTGTCGCCACCTAAGGGTTCTGTAAAATAGGTTAGACACATTCAATAGCTCCCATATTGTAAGAGGCGATGTAAGAGGCTTAGATCGACATCCCCCCGTCAAAAAACGCAATTGACGACTTTAGTCGTCTTTGGCACTCTACGTCACTATTTGAATTGACGACTAAAGTCGTCATTGGCACTCAATGAGTTAAGAAGCTGGAACAAGAGATTTTTTTGGGGTCTAAATGATTAATCGATTATTTAAAAAAAAATTGGCCATCAATTTTTTTGACGATCGATTAATCGCCTAATCGCTGCAGCTCTATTCACGTGTTTTCTGTATGTACTGCATGTACTGTATGTACATGTGCACATGATGCAGGTTCATCTCTGCAGTACTTTAGCATCACACACACACACACACACACACACTTGTCCACACACAGACTACCTCGGGGTAAACTTCAGCTGTGATCTATCTGGTGCCTCAACAGCAGATCATCATAATCCCACTACTTGGCCTTAAGGCTCTTGGCTGACGCAGCTGACGACATGCTGGTCAGTCTATCCTGTGTTTCTGATTAGTGGGGTGTGTGTCCCTCACCTCTCCTCCCCTCTCCTCTCCTCTCCCCCTTCCTGTCCTCTATGGTAATCTAGCACTCCTCAGCCAGGGGGCAGGGCATATCAAACTCACACTTGTTGTGATTGCAGCAATTATCTCATCCACGAGCCCCCCCCCCCCCCCCCCCCCGCCGGCCTGAGGCTTGCTTTTGGACCTGCTCCTTGTGGCTCCCTGCCCGGCAACTGGAGGTCAATGGGAAGAGCCTGGTCATTATCTAATATGGATGTACTGGAGCCTGCTTCACCCTGAGCCCACAAGACCCATCAAATCATTAGACTTTTCTCCTCCTTGCTTCTCTGCTAGTGTTTGTAAGGCGGTGCATTTATGCAGGAGGGGGGGTGGGGGCTTTGTGGCCCTTTTGCTACGCTTGAACTTGGATCCTTTTCAAGGCTCTGTGTAAATATGGTTTAATTGGCATTAATTGACATAATGCAGTCAGTGGGTAATTTAGAGCCATCTCTACTACAATGCCAGTCCAATTTGGCTAATCGGCCTCCGACGCACTCCAGAGTGACTGATGGTTTGACATGCTTGTTTCTCAACAGAGTCCAGGTGTGCTGGCAGCGATGGACACCACGATACACAAGGCAGCGGGGGAACGCTTCAAGATCTCCGGCTTCCCGACCGTCAAGTATTTCGAGAAGGGCGAGGAGAAGTACACGCTGCCGCATCTCCGCAGCAAGGACAAGATCATCGACTTTCTGCACAAGTGAGTCACACATCTGTGGGACGTTGCTCCATCCCCCCCCCCCCCCCGCCCCGCACAGGATTATTGTGTTTTAGACACAGACTTATAACCTCAGGTTGGACTCACCCGCTCCTCAGCGAAAAGATATTTTAGCACTGTTACTCCATGTATCCTGTAAGCCCGAACGCCCTGTCCTCTTTCGCTTGCCCTCCATAACATAGTCGGTGAGGTGTAGCATGGATTTGCTGCCAAGGTGATGTTTTTTAACGACCTCCCACTATAATAAATGAACCCTTTGGAAGGGTCATTGTGAAAGGTAATGTCCCTGTGATGAAGGGTCATTGTGAAAGGTAATGTCCCTGTGATGAAGGGTCATTGTGAAAGGTAATGTCCCTGTGATGAAGGGTCATTGTGAAAGGTAATGTCCCTGTGATGAAGGGTCATTGTGAAAGGTAATGTCCCTGTGATGAAGGGTCATTGTGAAAGGTAATGTCCCTGTGATGAAGGGTCATTGTGAAAGGTAATGTCCCTGTGATGAAGGGTCATTGTGAAAGGTAATGTCCCTGTGATGAAGGGTCATTGTGAAAGGTAATGTCCCTGTGATCACATCGGTATGGCTGTGGCCATTAGAGCCAAGAGCAGGGACCCGAGGTTAACAGAGGTCAACTTTTATAAGGTTGACATCAAATGACAGACTGAGTCCCCTGATGTCTCACTACAGCATTCACCATTCACCTCGTCCTCTTTCAAACTCATTCAATAAATATATATATATTTATATATAAATATATGCCAATTCATGATTATAGATCTTTACGGTCTATGTTACAGACATACTTTACAGTGAAAGAAAGAAGAAAGAAAGAAAGAAGTTTATTTTCTTTTTTTTGCCATGATGTAGTACATACGTACTAAATATTGTTTTGCTCTCTGGTTCATCTCTGCCTCTCTCTTCCCAGTCCCCAGGCTCCGCCTCCACCAGAGCAGTCCTGGGACGACAAGCCTTCCACCGTCAGCCATCTCGGGTCGGAGGACTTCCGCGAAGCGCTGAAGAAGAAGAAACACGCTCTGGTCATGTTCTACGCTCCCTGTAAGGACTATCTCAATGCCAAGTCCACTTAACTAAATAGGTTTATTATTCTGGGGGCCAGTTTGTGCCATCTCTTCCCGACTTGGGAGAGCGCTGATCAGACACGATCCTTTCACAAGCCGTTCAGATTCATCTGTTTTGATCAAAATAGTTACGTGTGTGTGAAGTTCTCACGACGAGCACAATGCAATCACAGCCCAGCTCTGTAGCACATCATGCTGTGATGCGTCTACGTAACCCGGGGCTGCCTGCCAAGCTCCTCATCACTCCCTATATAAACCCCACCTAAGCCATGGGGAGGCAGGGGAATGAGTCAAATTACCCAGAATAGAATTGTGCAAGTTATATAAAAAAAAACACCCGTTGCGAAACTGTAGATCCGATTTCTCACTCAAAATACACACATAGGAGAAACACAGAGTTGCGTACTTACGTAATCGCGTATACAGTATATATATATACACACACATACCCACACACTCCCTCCCTCCATCCCGGTCTTCACCAGACGCGACAGCATGTGGCTTGTATTGTTTTAACCTTGTGTGTGTGTGGGTGTGGGTGGGTGTGTGTGTGTGTGTGTGTGTGTGTGTGTGTGTGTGTGTGTGTGGGTGGGTGTGTGTGTGGGTGTGTGTGTGTGTGGGTGTGTGGGTGGGTGGGTGGGTGGGTGGGTGGGTGTGTGTGTGGGTGTGTGTGTGTGTGTGTGTGTGTGTGTCGTCATGACAACATGTGGTACTGGATTCACCTATTGTAGCGGGAGCGACCACAGAAGCAGGTTTGACTACTTTGCCAGATGTTTATACAGATTTTGTCACCGCGATAAACGTGCAAGATGCAGTCAGGAGTCAGGACTGCATTACAGGTGTTTAGTAGTTGACATCAAAATGAAGGCCGAGTTTGAAAATGGGTGTGACCCAAGCAAGGGGGCCAGCCCCCCACATTGCCCCCACACCCCCCGGCCCTGGCCCACATTTGTTTTAAAGTCCCTGGAAACCAAAATCCACAAAAACGTTCTAACTATGTTATTTAGGGTCTTATGTGAGTAATTGTGTGGCTCAGAAAGTATGAGCCATTACTTTCAACCCAAAGCCTTAAAATCGCCACTTTTCTACAAGGTCTGGATTTCCATTTCCTCATTGAAGAGAGCGGTGCGCGCGGTGCTAAAATGCATGATCTTATCACGTCATAAGATTTAATCGAATCACACACACGCATGCACGCACGCGCGCACACACACACTGACACACAGTAGCGCTGTGCACTCGCAGCGCAGAGATCTCTTCCTCTCTGTAAACCCTCTCTGTCTGTGCTATGCGTCGAGCAACGTGCGAACACACACTCTATCTCTCTTTCCTTCTCTCTCTCTCTCCTTCTCTCTCTCTGTTAACGGAGAGAGGTCTCCTCCAGCAGGTCTCCTCTGCTGCAGACGGGACACGCCCACACAGTCCGCGGGAGAAAATACACTCTAAAATCTAATTGATTCTCATGACTTTTGCCATGACTGTCAAACCTAAATTTATATACTTTGCGACGTTCATCATCGTTCAAATTTGGCTGGTGGCTTATTAACATAGGTTCCTGTGATGTGATGAACTCAAAATGCTAAATAATACAAAATTATTTCTGGTTTCCAGGGACTTTAAGTGGCGGCCTCGCGTGTGGTGTGATGCTCTCTAGTTTCTCTTTGTGTCTGTTGGAGCCTTCAAAGCCAGACGGAGCGTAGCGGTCACAGTCCGGCCTGCGACGGCCCTTTTGGTGCTCCAGATGCAAAGCAGGCAGTAACAAGCTGGTTCTCTCTCTGCCACCCCCAACCCCACCCTACTCACTGTCTGTCTGATCTGTGGAGGAGCACCCCACCCCACTCACTGTCTGTCTGATCTGTGGGGGAGCACCCCACCCCACTCACTGTCTGTCTGATCTGTGGAGGAGCACCCCACCCCACTCACTGTCTGTCTGATCTGTGGAGGAGCACCCCACCCCACTCACTGTCTGATCTGATCTGTGGGGGAGCACCCCACCCCACTCACTGTCTGTCTGATCTGTGGAGGAGCACCCCACCCCACTCACTGTCTGTCTGATCTGTGGAGGAGCACCCCACCCCACTCACTGTCTGATCTGATCTGTGGGGGAGCACCCCACCCCACTCACTGTCTGTCTGATCTGTGGAGGAGCACCCCACCCCACTCACTGTCTGTCTGATCTGTGGAGGAGCACCCCACCCCACTCACTGTCTGTCTGATCTGTGGAGGAGCACCCCACCCCACTCACTGTCTGATCTGATCTGTGGGGGAGCACCCCACCCCACTCACTGTCTGTCTGATCTGTGGAGGAGCACCCCACCCCACTCACTGTCTGTCTGATCTGTGGAGGAGCACCCCACCCCACTCACTGTCTGATCTGATCTGTGGGGGAGCACCCCACCCCACTCACTGTCTGTCTGATCTGTGGAGGAGCACCCCACCCCACTCACTGTCTGATCTGATCTGTGGGGGAGCACCCCACCCCACTCACTGTCTGTCTGATCTGTGGAGGAGCACCCCACCCCACTCACTGTCTGTCTGATCTGTGGAGGAGCACCCCACCCCACTCACTGTCTGATCTGATCTGTGGGGGAGCACCCCACCCCACTCACTGTCTGTCTGATCTGTGGAGGAGCACCCCACCCCACTCACTGTCTGTCTGATCTGTGGAGGAGCACCCCACCCCACTCACTGTCTGTCTGATCTGTGGAGGAGCACCCCACCCCACTCACTGTCTGTCTGATCTGTGGGGGAGCACCCCACCCCCCTCACTGTCTGATCTGTGGGGGAGCACCCCACCCCACTCACTGTCTGTCTGATCTGTGGAGGAGCACCCCACTCACTGTCTGTCTGATCTGTGCGGGAGCACCCCACCCCACTGTCTGTCTGTCTGATCTGTGGAGGAGCACCCCACCCCACTCACTGTCTGTCTGATCTGTGGAGGAGCACGAGCCTAGAGGATTTGCTCTGGTCGCTAATACATACAGGCTGGAGAAGCTTCAGATATTCACACTCAACTCTTCTTCAAAACAAAACAAAACAAAAAAGAGTTATGGTGGCGTGGGTTAGAAATCTTAGCCTCACGGTTACAGAACTGAAACTCTCTTCTCTCTTCATTATCCCCAGGAATTGCTGGGTTAATTTGTTATTTACGTACATATTAAATGAATGCACTGACAACTAAATACCCATTTGCAGCCATCTGTTACGAATGTAATGAATCTGTGCATTGAATGCTACTCAAGCTACATTTTTATTGCTTGGTTTATTTCTCCAATTCAAGCTAGTTGCACATGGTTAACTGGGGCGAGGTATCGTTTCAAAGATGATGACACCAGTAGCAATGAAGTGATACTGATACCGATAGAGTACCTAATTCCATAAGTTTTTTGTTTTGTTTTTACTTCATTCGATAGCCATCGTGTGAATTTGAACATATTAGTGGCATCTCGGCACGCTGAACTGCCAGCTCCATCACGTAGCACCGCGCTCGACATCACCACCGACAGGTTGTAGCTGCTGCGGTAGTGGGCCAATCACACGTCGCATTCAATCGAAGAACGCTTGCGGGGATTGGCTGCGAACAAAACCATACAAATAGAAAAGGATTGAATGCAGCAGGTATGGTTTGCCTGGAGAAGTTGCGATACTACTTATTTCAGTAACCCAGCCCTGTGGTTAACGGTGACCCACTCAGCTCTCCGGTTGTCCGGAGGTCGAGGCTGCTGTCAAATTCATCGTTTGTAATCTAATTACTTACTGTGGCTATTAAAGTAGTTTGTAATCTAATTACTGACTGTGGCCATTAAAGTGAATCTTGAATCTTGCTGCAGCTACCTGATTGAAAGCTGAAAGCTTACCCTCTATTTGTCTCTTTTCACTGTCTCTGCCTGCCTCTCTCACTCTGACTCTCTCTCTCTCCCTGCCTCTCTCTCTCTGTCTCTGCCTGCCTCTCTCTCTCTCTGCCTCTCTCTCTCTGCCTCTCTCTCTCTCTGCCTCTCTCTCTGTCTCTGCCTGACTCTCTCTCTCTCTCCCTGCCTCTCTCTCTCTGACTCTCTCTCTCTCTCTCTCTCTCTCCCTGCCTCTCTCTCTCTGTCTCTGCCTGACTCTCTCTCCCTGCCTCTCTCTCTCTCTCTCGCCCGGTCAGTAATTATGGGTAAAGGGAAGTGCGTGCGTCTGAGCAGGCCTCCTGCTGGTGAGGAGTGAGATGAGAGCGGCAGCTCTCATTATCGACAGCGGACCAGCCAGCCTCTTAGCCGCTTTAAGCAGATTGGAGGGCGGGAGATGTGTGCGATGTCAAAGCTGAAATATTCTTGCACTTAAGCGCACAATCTTGCTACACGCGCACTTTGTTCAGTTACCCGCTGTTCCTCGGCACTTAGACGACCCCTGAGCAATTACACACGACCCGCTGGGTTCTCCTCTTCTCTTCACAAACACTTCACAAATGCCCCTCTTATGTTATTTCATGTATTTTTTCCCCTTCTCATTGAATGATTGATATAAGGACATTTAATGCCGCCAGTTGAAAGGCTGCTTCAGCGTGAGATGGTTTTTCGAGTCATGATGGCGACTGCTGGCTTAGTGAGGCGCTTCTAAAAGGGAAGGCAAATAGGCGGCTGCACAGTTTTATGCCCAATAAGTGAAGTACAGGTTGTGCCGTCTGTGAGTTGCTGTACTGTAGTCGTTCTCAACCATTTGCATATCAACTATAGTTAGTAGGGGTGTCACGATACGATACGATACACGATATTGGGTTCACGATAACGATACGATATTTTAACAATATTTTTTTGCGATCGATTTGTAAGTTGAGGGGGCATCCCCCACGTTAATTTGAGTAATTTGACAATTTTCATCCTCCATGTCTGTAACGTCCCTCGTCTGTTCAAACAAAGCAATGAAAAGGAGAGCGAGCATGCAATCAGATGCAGATCAGTGCCACCATGTTCAGCTTATTTTTCTCGCGATATGAGATTTCATCTCAACGATACATATTGTCACGTTTTGATATCGCGATATATCGTGGGAAGATATTTTGTGACATCCCCAATAGTTAGTAGTTATAGTTAGTTAGTACACATTAGGGCCACAGACCTCCATTTGTCTCTTGGACCCATATCGGACAATATTTTACTGTTAGATATGATTTTGTCCAGAATTCCATGACTATCTGTGTTATAGGCGGCTGTGGCTCAGGAGGTAGAGGGGGTCGTCCACTAATTAGAAGGTCGCTGGTTCGATCCCCGGCCCATGTCGAAGTGTCCTTGGGCAAGACACTGAACCCCTGCTGTGCCAGCACCCCGCGTGGCAGCTGGCCGCCTTTGGTGTGTGAATGGGTAAATGTAGGCACATTGTAAAGCACTTTATATAAAAGTGCTATATAAAGGCAGTCCATTGACCATTCCATCAGATACAGTAACAGTGAAACTATGATCAAAACAGTCATTCTTCCGTAACTCTGCTAACTTCTTTTAAATTATATAATGGGGAAGTTTAATCCTTATACTATGGTCTGGGTGAATAATCGATTCTGATTGGCTGCAAGATGTCCATTAATTTGTGATAATGTACAGTGATAATGTACACTTAGCTAAATGGTCTGTTCACCGTTCATATCAGTGCGCCAGGATCATGACAGAGCTGTTTGAGCTCTATACCACCGTTAAGGGTTAATATGCCACTTTTATAAGTTTAGAAAAAAACTTAGTCAGTCAAAGTAAGATTACCCCTGTGTTTCAGCTAGTTAGAAATCTGTCGTTTTCGGGGGATCTGCTGCTGTTGTCAGCTGACAGAAGCCGGCTCTCAGCTGTCAACTGTCAAACCAGCTCTGTTTACAACTTTGCGGAAAGCAGCAGCAAGGCGCTTTGCAAGAGCGCGCGCTGCCTCTATCACTGATACAAATCAAGTGGAAGAGGAAAAAGATGAGATCAACAACAAAAAGAAAACAACGAAATGGGCAGTTAACAGCAACACACTGAGAGACGTCCTTGTAAAACATACCTGGACTCCAACATAGAAAGCTTCAGATAGTTTTCAGTCTACTCCAAGCGTGGCATGCGCCATTTACGTCTATAAGACCCGCAAACGTAAACGTAATTCCGTGGAATGTGAGTTTAAACGAGCCAGTTACATGGCGTTGCATTCTTAGACATTGCCGTTTTATTTTGTACGTTGTTACATAGGCTACAATTGGCCAAATTATTAGTTAGCTTGACTCTAGAATTGTGCCAGGTGCAGCAGGCACTAAGCGGCCATTTTATCCAATGATAGCCTAATCTTGAGCAGCCGAGGGGACTATTTTGTCTCGCCGGTTCTCAACTCATATTCAAGGTTATGAAAACTAGATTTCTATTGCAAAATGCATGAAAATATAAATGAATGGTCTTGTTTTGTTTCTTTGGCAAGTGACCATGGTATAAGCGGGTTAATGCACGACGAGGTGTCCATTATCAGAAATTAATGAACTTAGCGGAAGCAACCGTCCCCGGTAACTCAAAAAATAAAATAACAATATCGACCGATATATCTGGTAGGCCAGTACCTGTCGATAATAGCAGCCAACCGATATATCATTGGGGCTCTAATAGTGATTCAACCAATATCCAGTTCAGTTCATGAGAGCTTTTCCATTTGCTGTTCCTGCCTGGCACACAGGGAGGCTATCTTTTGCCATTTTCTTGGCATTTTCCCATTTTTGGTTTCCGGCAGCGAAAACAAAATCCCGCCTACACGTACTGCTCTTGCAATGTTCACAGTTCTTTTATTAACTAACGTTTCAGTCCATGCAGAGCTTCATCATCATCATCATCATCATCATCATCACAATATGGAACTTATTTGGAAATAACAGTGAATCCACTATAAATAGTTTAAGCACCGTCCCTCTCTCTCTACTGATGCTTTTCTATATTCAATATACAGTAGAGAAAGCATCATCAATATACAGCGTATCTCTATTATTTCCGGCACCAGCAACATGGTTGCACAGCCAAAGAAAATAGCGCCACCTACAGTACAGAAACTCAAACTTCTTCATCAACGGAAACTAGAAGGAAAAAGACGTGGCAGTGCTGGACTCCGTTTGATTGACAGGCGATCTTTTGGAAGTGCAGCGCCGAAACACCCCCAGCGCTGAGCGAGCGCCAAAGATGTTGCCGGGGGAAACAAACAAAAACACAGCTGTGATGAATTAGCACTTAAATAATTAACACTTTAAATACATCGATCATAGTCGTTGCCTCCTGCCTCCTACTAGAGTGAAACTACAACTGTGTGTAAACCATGTGTGGATGCGGTAGCAGTCACCTCGTGCTAAATGCATCTGCAGTGCCACACGTATGGATGTCTGCTGGAGGAGAGAGAGAGAGCCAGGCAGCTTTTGTTTATGATGCCAATAAAGAGATTTAGCGCTACTCATAAAAGCCAAGTGAGCCATCCCTAATGTGGCCTAATCCTAGAAGGAAAATGCCCTGTGCAGGTTTGATGTCCCCGGCCTGCACATGTGTGTCGGAGATAGAGCGAGTAAATGACGAATGGTAGTAATTGTGTCTGTATCTGTGAATGCTCGCGCGCGCTCGTAGTACCATGTTTACATGTCTGTGAGACGCCGTGCGGGACGTGAAGCTGCAGTAGAGAGGTCGCGCCGTAATGTGTCATGAGTCGGAAACTAAATAATTTCCTGTCTGTGTCTGTCGCTTCATGTCTGTGTCTGTCTCTTTCCTGTCTGTCTCTTCCTGTCTGTGTCCGTCTCTTTCCTGTCTGTGTCTGTCTCCAGGGTGTCCTCACTGTAAAAACGCCGTCCCCCACTTCACCACCGCTGCAGACCTCTTCAGAGAGGACCGCAAGGTAAGTGTTCCTCGTACACACGTACTGCACACCTAGTACCCACACTCCCTAGCATGTCATTCACATCTGATGGGGGTTTTTATTTTAATTTTTTTATCAAGTTTTTTTCAGATTTTTCTCCCATTTTTCTGCTCAATTGTACTTGGCCAATTCCCTGTCCCAGTCATTGCTGCACCTCCTCTGCCGATCTCGGGAGAGCCGTAGACTAGCACATGCTTCCTCCGATACATGTGCAGTCGCTATTCCCCCACATTCTTCATTTCCCCTCCCCCCCCCAACCAGAGGAGGCATCAGTGCTGCCACCAGGACTCATACCCCACCGACTTCCCACCCGCAGACACGGCCAATTGTGTCTGTAGGAACGTCTGACCAAGCCGGAAGTACCGCTGCCGGGAACTGAACCCGGGTCTCCGCGGTGTTAGGCGGTGTTAGGCACACTTCATACTGAAGTGTGCCTTTATTACTTTCAAACTAGTAATAATGTTCTGAGTGTATCTTTTAAAACCACTACTGCCTGATGTAAACCAAAGTGCCCTTCTGGGACATGAATTAAAGTTGATTGATTGATTGATTGATTGATTGAGTGCTTTCACCTCTACACTACCCAGGCGCCCCAGAGCTGATGTTTTTCTAACCAGAAATCTATTTTTTTTTCTCTCTCTCCCCAAAATATTTTTGATTGAAAACATAACAATGAGCATGTGGGTGTACATTTTCGAATTTTCTTAAAAAGAAAAATGACAGTAAGGAATGCTCAAATGAAGAAGAGAAGAAAAAGCAGCAAAAGTACAGATTCATATATTTTAAATGGACTCTCATTATTTTCACTTCTGGAAAACAGAGTATCTTTCAAGGTGACTTCATGCTGCAAAAGTAGTCATAAATATAAATCTAACCAATAAAACCATCAGATTTGTGAACAATCGCACCCCTCCTTACTCCTCCCATCAAATAAAATGGCCTTCCTCTCCCTGACTCATATTCCATTGGTTTAGACTTTGGAATGAACCCTCACTGTTATGTCCCTTCCTGTTTCAACAGGAGATGCCACAAATTAAGGAAGTACAGATGGCATTTCATGGGGGCTTTAAAATTCCAATCTGGACCACATTGGTAATATGTGGCACAAAATCAGATCCCGAGGCATGTGACCTACATGTGATTTTTGTCAGCATCGCCATGACAAATATGTAAAATCGTAATTCATTCACAACTGTCATCATTTTGGCGGCACGGCAGCTTGGCTGAACAGCGTTGGCATGGAGGAGCAGACGACAAGGCGGGGAAAAGCACAACAGCCAACTTGTTATTAATTTATTAATGTATTTATTTATTTATTTATTGTTTGTTTGTTTGTTTGTTTGCTGAGACAGCAGTTAAAACTCAAAGGCACATACCAGAACCCAAATGTGTTCCAAACAAGCAGCAGAAGCCACGTGACATCATTTGTTATTATCACTCTGCGCACGATTTCAACATCGCTGTCATTTCTTATCATTATCAGATACGGGTTACATCATCGCTGTCACTTCATATTGTTACTGTATCAGATACGGGTTACATCATCGCTGTCACTTCATATTGTTACTGTATCAGATACGGGTTACATCATCGCTGTCACTTCATATTGTTACTGTATCAGATATGGGTTACATCCTAGAATAGATATGAACAGTCGTCTGATATAGAAATCTGATATATGCAGCAACTCTGATATGAGCACGAGGGCCTGCGGTTTGATTGTAGCCAAATCTTGCTAACTCAAAATGTGTGCGATTAGGTTTTGAAGCAGCAGTGGTAACCTCCTTCCTAGTTGTCCTGCACACGTGTCAGTTAAGGGATTTCACCGCTTATCTTAAACCCACATAATGTGGTCATATCTCCTGCACACTGAGGTCTTTTGGGGTTATTGTAGGTTCATAGATTCACAACAACACACTCATCCCTCTTCCATCATCTTGACTCCATCCCATTCCTCCCCCTCAGGACTCTCACTCCCACTCCTCCTCTTTCCCCGTTAAAACCCTCTGACTGGAATCAGTATTTCCAAACCTCCGGACCGGACCCTCCCTTCACTGTGTGACTCACGCACACGCACACACACACTCACGCACACACACACACACACACACGCGTGCGCACACACACGCACGCACGAACGCACGTACGCACGCACACATGCTGAAAGGATCTGGGCGCGTGTCTGGCGAAACTCTGCGCTAACATTTATAATCTCAAACAATAAAAAAAAAAAAGACGTCCAATTGTTGTGTTTTTATCACGAAGACGCATGGTATCTTAATATCAACCACACACATTTGCTCCAATGGCTTACAGGCAATGCGGCGCTCTCAATGGTTTGGTATTTTTCAAAATCAGTCTCAGATGGTGTGAAATAGTGACGTGTGCTGAAAACTTTGTTATTGATATTTGCGAGGGAACTTTTCCTGATAGGATTTGCACTGCAGCAGGAGAGCTGAAGAGTATGTGTAGGTCTGCTCCCCGTGCCTTGGATAAGTGTTAGTGGTGAGTGAGTGGGTTTGGATAAGTCTTATTGGTGAGTCTACAGTGGGTTTGGATAAGTCTTAGTGGTGAGTCTACAGTGGATATAGATAAGTCTTACTGGTGAGTCTACAGTGGATATGGATAAGTCTTAGTGGTGAGTCTACAGTGGATATAGATAAGTCTTAGTGGTGAGTCTACAGTGGATATAGATAAGTCTTAGTGGTGAGTCTACAGTGGTTATAGATAAGTCTTAGTGGTGAGTCTACAGTGGATATAGATAAGTCTTAGTGGTGAGTCTACAGTGGATATAGATAAGTCTTAGTGGTGAGTCTACAGTGGTTATAGATAAGTCTTAGTGGTGAGTCTACAGTGGATATAGATAAGTCTTAGTGGTGAGTCTACAGTGGATATAGATAAGTCTTAGTGGTGAGTCTACAGTGGGTTTGGATAAGTCTTAGTGGTGAGTCTACAGTGGATATAGATAAGTCTTAGTGGTGAGTCTACAGTGGATATAGATAAGTCTTAGTGGTGAGTCTACAGTGGATATAGATAAGTCTTAGTGGTGAGTCTACAGTGGGTTTGGATAAGTCTTAGTGGTGAGTCTACAGTGGATATAGATAAGTCTTAGTGGTGAGTCTACAGTGGATATAGATAAGTCTTAGTGGTGAGTCTACAGTGGATATAGATAAGTCTTAGTGGTGAGTCTACAGTGGATATAGATAAGTCTTAGTGGTGAGTCTACAGTGGGTTTGGATAAATCTTAGTGGTGAGTCTACAGTGGCTATAGATAAGTCTTAGTGGTGAGTCTACAGTGGATATACAGTAGATAGGTCTTAGTGGTGAGTCTACAGTGGGTTTGGATAAGTCTTAGTGGTGAGTCTACAGTGGATATAGATAGGTATTAGTGGTGAGTCTACAGTGGAGTTGGACACAAAGAAGCATCTTCATTGACTCCAGCCCCAGCTCACACTAGGCTGCTGCTCTGGGAGTACAGACATTAGTCTTTAGAGAAAACACTGGACTGGACCAAGACATCATCATCAGTAAATTGATGGGTTCCACAATATAACTTTGACCTCGACTCATATCAGTCAGATACGTTTTCTTTGGTGATGGAAAGGGTCTGCTCATAATGAAACCTCCACTAGCTGATGAACCAGGCGACCATCAACTCCAGGTTAGATAAATATCGAAGTTTAAGATCTCTCCAACCTGCCCTCTTGATCTTTCCTCTCATCCTTCCTCCAGTGACACAGGTGGTGTTTGAACAGGACTGAATTTGAGAGTAGAGCATGCGGTTCCTGGTCCATCCTCTGTATTTCTAAAGCCTAGCCCCCAGTGCATTGTGCCAATCTAGTGTGGATCTCTGGATCACAGTCTATTAGCTGGCCTCGCCTCGTTTACCAAAGACAAACACAAGAGAACAAGCTTTGAAGGCGCCCCAATTAAAAACTCCAGGTTCTGTGCTGTGTTACAGCAGGCCGCTGTGCACAGTTTGTTGTGAGCTGTGTTTCTCTTTTGCCCCATTCAACTAAATAGCAACTGAAGGTGAGCATTGACTCGAAGTGCTCATTTCAAAGAGCTTGTTACTATAATGAGAACACTGTATTGTATCAGGAAGTTCTTCTCTGAGGGATTCTCGCCTAATAATAGCAAGCTAATTCTTGCTTTCAGATATATTGCTGGTTTATCTTCACGGCAAGGAAAGTGCCTCCCTATTACTGCAGCTAGCTGTGTGTTTAATGGAGTCAGCTGAACTCCACCGACCTGAGTTGCACTTTGTCCCGCTGTCCTGAATAATAATATATATCCACGGATGAACTATAATGACCAGGAAGTTTGTTGTGAAGGACAATGGGGAGCATAGCTCATCCTCAGTATTCAGCACAGTACGAGTACAGCTCTGTCTGCACTTCAATGTGAAACGGTCCCGTAGCCCAGATTGGGGCTGAGCCAAGCAGTAATGTGCAGCTCTCCTCTCAAATCTGACTATTGGATCAATGAGATGCTGTGAGGTCCTCCGTCACTTGAAGATGGATCAATAGCGGAATTGGCTGCAGACCTTTGAAAAACAATCCTCTACAACTTCATTTTCTGCTGTCAATTTCCAGCCACTCTTGATGGATTACACCCAGGGATGAGCAGTGGGATGCGGGGGTAGTTACAGCATGGTCCCGGGTCATCGCTGATGAAAGTACTCGCTGTCTCTCAAACTTTGTCCAAACACTGTTTCCATGAGTCAGAAAGAGTCCAAAAGAAACGGGGGAATTCATATTTAGAATGCTATTTGACTGGGGGCACTGCCATAGGGTGCCAGGTCCATAAAGAATGGGAAGTGTTTAGGCAGTCTTGTCAGCTAAATTTCTGTTGACTAGTTTGCTTTTTCTTGAGGTGGAAACTTAAGTACTGCTGAATATACAGCGCTGGCAGCAGGGTGTGTGAAGTCGTCTTGGCATTGGGAGCACACTGAGGCCTACTTTAGAACACCATTAGCAGACTGTGGAATAGGACTCTTCTCTTTTGTAGGCTGTAGCTTCCCCTCTGATCTGCAGAAGGCTGTATTCACTCCCTGTCAGAAGCCTGTGTGTTGCTAGATGCCCCGGCGTGCCGACGCCGACGCCGACACTTAACAACAAGCCATTCATCTCCCAGTGTGTCGTCAGCACTTATGCAGATGCTCAACATGGAAGTGCACGTCTTTTCTTAAGGAATCAAACGTAAAGCGGCGTGTGTGCTGTATTTCATCATGAGGACACGCAGCTTGCTTGTTGCTTCATGGTAGGATGCACAGAGATGATTGTTCAGAGTGTCTCGTGTGTTTTGCTTGTTTCCAGGTAGTGCAGCACACAGGGGTCACAGGTTCGAGCCCTCGTGTAGAGCAGCAGGTTCAGTGTGCGGTGCTCCTTCACCTAGAGAGCAGCAGGTTCAGTGTGCGGTGCTCCTTCACCTAGAGAGAGCAGCAGGTTCAGTGTGCGGTGCTCCTTCACCAAGAGAGAGCAGCAGGTTCAGTGTGCAGCGCTCCTTCACCTAGAGAGCAGCAGGTTCAGTGTGCAGTGCTCCTTCACCTAGAGAGCAGCAGGTTCAGTGTGCAGCGCTCCTTCACCAAGAGAGAGCAGCAGGTTCAGTGTGCAGCGCTCCTTCACCTAGAGAGCAGCAGGTTCAGTGTGCAGTGCTCCTTCACCTAGAGAGCAGCAGGTTCAGTGTGCAGTGCTCCTTCACCTAGAGAGAGCAGCAGGTTCAGTGTGCAGCGCTCCTTCACCTAGAGAGCAGCAGGTTCAGTGTGCAGTGCTCCTTCACCTAGAGAGCAGCAGGTTCAGTGTGCAGTGCTCCTTCACCTAGAGAGAGCAGCAGGTTCAGTGTGCGGTGTTCCTTCACCTAGAGAGCAGCAGGTTCAGTGTGCAGCGCTCCTTCACCTAGAGAGCAGCGGGTTCAGTGTGCAGTGCTCCTTCACCTAGAGAGCAGCGGGTTCAGTGTGCAGTGCTCCTTCACCTAGAGAGCAGCAGGTTCAGTGTGCGGTGCTCCTTCACCTAGAGAGCAGCAGGTTCAGTGTGCAGCGCTCCTTCACCTAGAGAGCAGCAGGTTCAGTGTGCAGTGCTCCTTCACCTAGAGAGCAGCAGGTTCAGTGTGCGGTGCTCCTTCACCTAGAGAGCAGCAGGTTCGGTGTGCAGTGCTCCTTCACCTAGAGAGCAGCAGGTTCAGTGTGCAGCGCTCCTTCACCTAGAGAGAGCAGCAGGTTCAGTGTGCAGTGCTCCTTCACCTAGAGAGCAGCGGGTTCAGTGTGCGGCGCTCCTTCACCTAGAGAGAGCAGCAGGTTCAGTGTGCGGTGTTCCTTCACCTAGAGAGCAGCAGGTTCAGTGTGCAGTGCTCAGCACCTAGAGAACAGCAGGTTCAGTGTGCGGTGCTCAGCACCTAGAGAGCAGCAGGTTCAGTGTGCAGCTTCACCTAGAGAGAGCAGCAGGTTCAGTGTGCAGTGCTCCTTCACCTAGAGAGCAGCAGGTTCAGTGTGCGGTGCTCAGCACCTAGAGAGCAGCAGGTTCAGTGTGCAGCTTCACCTAGAGAGAGCAGCAGGTTCAGTGTGCAGCGCTCCTTCACCTAGAGAGCAGCAGGTTCAGTGTGCAGTGCTCCTTCACCTAGAGAGCAGCAGGTTCAGTGTGCAGTGCTCAGCACCTAGAGAGCAGCAGGTTCAGTGTGCAGTGCTCAGCACCTAGAGAGCAGCAGGTTCAGTGTGCAGTGCTCAGCACCTAGAGAGCAGCAGGTTCAGTGTGCAGTGCTCAGCACCTAGAGAGCAGCAGGTTCAGTGTGCGGTGCTCAGCACCTAGAGAGCAGCAGGTTCAGTGTGCGGTGCTCAGCAGCAGTTTCAGTGTGCGGTGCTCAGCACCTAGAGAGCAGCAGGTTCAGTGTGCAGTGCTCAGCACCTAGAGAGCAGCAGGTTCAGTGTGCAGTGCTCAGCACCTAGAGAGCAGCAGGTTCAGTGTGCAGTGCTCAGCACCTAGAGAGCAGCAGGTTCAGTGTGCAGTGCTCAGCACCTAGAGAGCAGCAGGTTCAGTGTGCAGTGCTCAGCACCTAGAGAGCAGCAGGTTCAGTGTGCAGTGCTCAGCACCTAGAGAGCAGCAGGTTCAGTGTGTGGTGCTCAGCACCTAGAGAGCAGCAGGTTCAGTGTGCGGTGCTCAGCAGCAGTTTCAGTGTGCGGCGCTCAGCACCTAGAGAGCAGCAGGTGACATTTGAGCTGTCCAAAAGGACATGCTGAGTGAGCCATGTATCAGCGAGGCAGCATTTACGCCTCATTGGTGCCGCTTGTCACTAATCGATGCAACAGCCTCACGACATAAATCTCCTTTGTTGTTTTTATGTAGGACTGATTGTTATTGTTGTGTGTGTTTTTTTCCACCACCCCCTCCACATGCTTTAGCCCGAGAGGAATGGATCAGTCATTTTTTCTGTAAGCCGGAGAGAGAAGCTGGCCGGCTAAAGCGTGAAATACGGCTCGCTCAGTCAGTGCCAAGGCAGCTGAACGCATCGAAGCACTTACCGTAAATGTCCATTCTACAGTAGATAGATATGGAGTTCTGTATTATCGTTTTAAAATCCGCCCCCTTTTTTCGTTTATGCATCGTTTACAGTGTTTGATATACAGTTATAATAAACAGTGAAGCAATAATGAATAAAAGCCATTAGGATAAACAATAAAAATGCCAGATGTGAATTAGAAAAGCGGTTACAGAAGTATAAAAAAGTGGAAAATAAAAGTGAAAATGTGAAGCCAAATCGTATATAAACTTGACTGTATAATGTTTTAGGAGGTGATTTAAAAGATGGTGCTGCCAGCCTAAGATCCTCCAGCTGGGAGTTCAAAAGCGCACCAGCCCAAACAGCCTTTCGTTGACTTCATTATTGCCTTCAAACCCAACAGTCACTGAAACACCATTGAAACTGGATTAGCACTGCCAGGGTTCAGTCAGATCCGGATCCACAACCAGATTTAATGGGTTCTTCCTTGGCCCCGTGCTACACCCTCCCACAAAGTTTCATGAAAAGCAAGCCAGTAGTTTCTCTGTAATCCTGCTGACACCGAAAACGTAGTCTCTCTGTAACCTCCTTGGCGGAGGTATAACGTCCTTTAAAGTGAGATAGGATGGGGAGGCAGGGAGGGGGGGCGTAGGATGATGTCCGTGCAGGGGGACCCCGGCCGGTTACTAAGCCAGCAGTGCTTAGCAAAGGCCTTATTTGTGGGGGGGGGGGGGGGGGCTTTCGAGTCTCGTTGAAGAGGCGGATGGCAGTTGGGTCGAAACTGTCCCTGTGACGACGAGAGGTTCTGGTACTGCCAGACATCAATCTTAGCAACCTCTGCTACTATGATGTATAAACGTACATTTCTCCAGAGCAAATTCCCACCCATCTCACCCACATGCAGGTGTTCTTCTATGCGTTCTACACCAGTCCATTGAAGAGAGTTGTGTGTTTCTCCCTCAGATCGTGTATGCTGCTGTGGACTGCACCAAAGGACAGAACCACGAGCTTTGCAAACAGGAAGGGGTGGAGGGCTACCCCACCTTCAACTACTACAACTATGGCAAGTTTGCTGAAAAATACAATGGAGATCGCGGGGTAAGTTCTACTGCATATCTCACCTGCTATTGTCTTTGTTTCATTCACACTGACTGACTTGCAGGCACACAGACTTCCAGTCTTAACCCATTGATACCTGATGCAGCATTTGTGTGTGTATCCCTTTAAGACCGCGAACCGCGTGACGTGGTCTTAAAGGGATACACACACAAATGAGGGATATACACGCAAATGCTGCATCAGGTATCAATGGGTTAACCCAGTTACCTGGTTTTGTCATACTGTTATTATGAGAAACGTGGTGAAGGTGCATGGGTTACACCGATATTAAATTGGCTACTGTGGCATCGTGGTACATTTTGATGTCGACAAAAACATCACAATGAGCAATATTTACTGTTACTATTGCAGTTGGGATAGTTATTTCTTTCCCGTGACTCTATGTAATGTACTGTTGTGCAGACAAAGCAAGGCCAACTGGCGGGTGCATTTTTCATAGCTTTTTGCTGGTGGAGTGGACCATTTTATCTGTGGACAGGAATATTCTGTGAATGATTCGTAGCAAAGGGGATACCCAAGTGCAGGGTGTCAAAGGTTACTGTAAAGAGCTTAAGCTGAACAAGACCTTAACCAGAGTATGACCAATAGGCAGGGCATGATGTGGAGTCTGTGTCCACTTTACTTAACCCTCCGGCTGCTTCACTGAACTAGAAAGACATGTGCTGTGATGGTTCTTCTCTGACCCTCCCTCTCTCCTCTGCGTCTCACAGGAGGCGGGCTTTACAGGTTTCATGCGCAGCCTAAGAGGGCGGGACCAGGAGAAGGTCGGCAAGAGGAAGGAGGAGCTCTGAGGGTGGCGTGTGGTGGTGGTGGGGGGGGGGGGTGGCTTGTCGTTGCACTGTGACCCTTGACCCTGGCAAGGGCCCTATCAGCACTGACGTGGGAGACTTGATGACCTCAGTGAAAGGCTATTTTTTTATACCGTGCTGATCACATTTGTAATAATACCAACAGAGACAGACAGTCAGACCGACCGACCAACTCAAGACTTCTTCTTTATTTTTTCATGGATGTTTTGATTGGAGGGGTGCTGAAAAGTACACCGAAAAAACTTTTTTTTTTCTCTCTTTCTCGCCCAAATACTGTGACTGCATAATATGTGAAAAGCTACACCCTAAACTGTATCTATGCAATACCGGCCCCGGCCCCCAGTGGGGGGCAGTGTGACTGATAGAGACCCACGGTGGATGGCAACATTAGCGAGAGGCTGTTCTACCTAATCCAGTCCTATGAACCCCCCACTCTGTCTCTAGAAGAGGACTATGCTGATGATGATATCCAGCTGTTGGTTCCAATGTTTTTGGACACTACCGCCATGTCTGAAGTCCAGAACCATCCAGAATATTGCTTTGTTACACTCACAGACCAGTACGACAATAGCTGTAATCAGCACCCTGACAAACCCCAGAGCCACATTTTGGAAAATGTGACCTGTTACAGTAGGTTCAAGATGAATCTTTCTTTAGTTTTTTCTTCATACTGTAGGTTTATTGTGTGGTACCACATTTTGGCAAAAGCTACATCAAGTAAGGCAGTTACCTAGACCAGGTGTTCCCAAACTTTTCCGACCAAGTACCACTACGTACCAAACCAAATTTCCCAGGGACCACTCCCACTGCATATACCAACCCCCCCTCCCCTAAAATAAGATTTGCTGATTTAACCATGCAATAGCAGCAGAAAGGCTAAATGACAATATAAGGCAACTAGCTGGTTCAAAACGAACACACACACACACACACACACACCTGCCAACTAGGCTGTGATAAAGAGAAGAGGACCCCTTTTAAAATGTTTTTTTCCCCCTCGCCCAAATTTAGCCTATCTTCCTGACAAGCTAGCATGACATGGTAGGTCGAAATCGTCTTTAAAACTGAGCCTGCTGCAGCCTCTGAAAGTAAATGTTCAGAATTGTGATATTTCCCAAATATCGCGATATTCCCGAAAATTGGTCCAATCCGGCTACTCCTCAGGGTTAATGTGTATAATGTAAAAACTTTTTTTTGGGGGGGGGGGGGCATGGCAATTCTCTGGCGGACCACCAGGCGGAGCCCCGCGGTACCACTGGTGGTCCGCGGACCACAGTTTGGGAACCAATGACCTAGACCATGTGATCTAGGTGAAATCCAGTCCAAAGGGGCAATATTTTGAATGGTTCCAGGCTTTCAGACTTAAGGTCCTTGCACACCAGGAGCGTTTTTTGTTTGTTTGTTTTCTACGTGCACGTTAATCGCACGTCGATAATATTTTTTGAACCTATATCGAGTCAATGCAACCATGCATATCAAGTTTCGCTGAGCGATATTGCGGCTTTTATTTTTTCCGGTCAAAGGTAATTCCCCCCCCCCCCCATAAATTCGTACACACGTTTTGCTGTGATGTGGGTGGGTGAAAATTCGCCTCGCAATTTCGCGCTGTTTATTGGCATCGCTCTTGGTGTGTAACAACCTTTAGTCTTGCTTTTAAAAAGAAATTAAAATGTTTGTGTCGCTTAAAACTGTGGCCTTAAAATGTGTATTAAAAAAAAAAAGAAAATGAATCACTGCGACTGCGGACAGATAAAGTGATACGAGGCTGCAAAGCAAAATGAAAGCGGTGGAGAATCAGAGGCCTGGTGCTTTCGCACTTCCTTTAAATCATGGATTTCATGGACCAGAAGATAAATCAACAGGAAAAGGAACAAGACATGCCAAAAATGACTTCGCGTTTCCCTTTTGATATTTACACGCTTCATACATTTCCAGACATTGGCGCTGGTCTGAGGCCTCCTGTACTCGCTGTAGTGAACATGCTTAGTATGACCTCACTCCACTGTTCCACGTTCACAATGGGATCCCATCAATGTTTCAGCAACTGTAGCGCTCATTTGCATCATCCAAATAAGGGCAGGAGGAGGGGTAAATACAGGGGCAGAATATTGCATGTTGATCATAATCCAATGTCCCAACACATGAATTTCCCCCATCTGTTTCAATCATTGTGAATTCAACACGATATCCCACACTCCCCTCTACATTCATGGCAGTGTCTGTGTAATCGTACCTTGTTTCGGGGAGATGCTAGAATAATTCTGACCTCTGGTTTACACTTGGGGAGATTCAGAGCATCTGTTTAAGTCCATGTGGTTTCTGCCCCAGCCGAACGATACCAAGGAGCCCGAGAACATGATTGGAATACCCGGAGAGGCTCGCTGTCGAAGTGAAGATACTCTTGTGTCGGGAATGGATTGTCTTTGGGTCACGATGGACATTGTGCATCCCGGTCACTACGCAGTGAGTCACAAAGTCAATGAAGTCCCCAGACCCGCCCCCTCCTCCTCCTCCTCCTCCTCCTCTTCCTCTGCCATCATCGATACAGAGGCTGTTAAATCATGACCTATGTGGCGACGTTGGCACTGTGTTTTCAACTCCCAGGCTCAAACTGCTATCAATATTTAAAGGCTTATCTGTAGCAGAACTCATGTTTTATTATTCAACACTTTGGTTGCTCTCATGAATAAAGTTCTCAGGGATAGCGAAACACAATTAAAGGGAAGTGGTTTGTCATTTGCATTCCGGCATGGATGTTGTTGAGCCCTTATTAGGTCGCCTAAATGAAAGCGTGTTTACATTTGGATCCCAAGAAGAAGAAGAAGAAGAAAATGCAGAGATTGAATCGTCCACGTTAGGGTTCCTGCTGTGCTCTGCCATGGCACGCTGCATTCAATAAGACGTATTGGGGCCAATAATAAGAACCGTTTCTTGATAAGCGTTCATTGTCAATGGGTTAGTTCAGAGTGAGACTGTCTCAAATGTCCTGGCTGGCACCAAACACTGTTTTTGTGTCGAGTGTTCAATGTGACTATTATTACATTTCATGGTAGGGAAAAGCAGGACTTGCTGCAACATCCGTTGGAAGACTGTTTTACAGTTACAGTAGGTGTTGACGTATTGCTGTAATTAGGTGTTGGGTTACCTCTCATGGGAAAACAATCACCTTGGTTTACTCTATATCCATTTGTTTTGTGTTGTCTCCACATTGCTGTCACATGTTTAATGAATCTTAACCCATTGATACCTGATGCAGCATTTGTGTGTGTATCCCTTTAAGACCGCGAACCGCGTTAACGCGGTTCGCGGTCTTAAAGGGATACGCACGCAAATGCTGCATCAGGTATCAATGGGTTAATATAAAGGCCATCTCTGTCTTATCCCAAAGGTATCCATATTGTGTTGGAAGTTGTCATACTTATGCCAAGAAGTCATTGTTGCCTTTGTTGATTTTTCTGTGCCCAGCCATATGTATAGTGCCCCTTACAATAAGGACCTTGCGAGATAAAAGAATAAAGTTATGTTTCCAAAAAGCTGTCAGTTGTAACATTCATGTGCTGTCGACACTCGCTCTCTGTTCCAAAGAATAGCACCCGAGTTTAAAGTGGCAACGCTCATGGCCGAAACTATGTAGCAATAAGATCAATTCGAGTTGATAAGTTGTTGACTCAATAGTGGAATATCCAGAGCATGGGAACCTATTTTAAAGTGATCCAACAACACAAAGCTAGTCTGTCGGCACACAACAATAAATGGAGGCTGACCTTGTGGGGTCACTGGGCTGATGGACAGGCCTGGTGAAAGCTCTTTTCCTGCTCATGTGTTTTGACATACCATCTCAGAAGGAAAACAAATGGATGACGAGCAGTGCTCAGCAGAACTGACACTGATCGCTTTACAATGAGAAATGGCACCGGGTCCATAAGTGAGCCCTCTCTGATAGTGGTGATGTCAGTTAAAACTCTCGCCTGAGCCTCTGTATTTCCAGGAATGCAATCATGTTAAGCAGTATACGAATCATGGCTTTTGGGAAAAGGGTCCTGGGAAACTTTAAATTCACACAGGATTCAAACGGCTTGTCCCAAGGCCCGGTCAAAATTGTGGGGGGTGACTGGGTCTGATGTTTTTCTCTAACCTATGAGTGATGCAAGGCTGCTTGGATAAACTTGTAAGCACAGGTAGAACCCACTCAATCCCAATTTCACTCTAAAGGACTTTAGAGGGGGTAGAACACTTTTTTTTTTTAGAAACAGGGCTTTCTTGTGTGGCAAGTATATTAATCTGTGGAAAACAAGAAATGGAGGGCATAGGGTTGTTAATACAAAGTCAAGGTCTGTCTCGGATTTAAGTTGTCTTAACAAAAGCCATTTTCCTTTTATGGCTGATTAGGTTTTGCGCTGTTCAGAGTCTCATCTCCAATCTCCTTGACCTCCCTCTGCACTCTGCATCTTCTGCCAGCCTCTCATCCACCTCACACCTCCTGCCTGCTTCTTTGTGCTGTCTTGTTCGTTCTGTAATGCAGGCCCAGTGGCCCACACACCGTGTATCAGATCTCTCTTTCAAAAAAGCTGCTTTCTGTTGTTCATTTAGTTTGGTTCGTGCTGTGCAGACATCGATACGCACCCTGTTATTTTTGCTGTAGTTTAGAGAAGAACTGCATTGGACGCTATTCAATATGCAGACACCGGGACAAATTGGTACAAACAGCAGACGTCAAAAAAATAAATAGACCCATGAGTATCTGCCTGGGAGAGATAAAGATTGTTCTGCTCTTTTCTCGAGAGGCGGTAATCAAAATGATTTACACCACTTGCTGAAAGATCCATATGCTCACTTTCTGTGCAGCTCAGTGGAGCTGTCAGTCAACAGTGAGTAGAGGAGCATCCTAAGATTGCTGACAGAAATTGGTAAATGATAGTTTGGGGAATCCATCAGAGTTTCACTGGGAGCACTCAACCTTGATTGCCTGGTGGTGACTATCTATGGAGGATGAATGAATTGCTCTTTCAATGGATTGCTGCCGTGCTCTCAAGACAACAACAGGAGCTGACGCAAGACCATGTGCGCAAGATTCACAGAAATCCACAAGCCTTTTATGTGTTGAATGGTGAGAATTGATCGTCATGGTTTCAGGTCAGATCAACCTATGGGGTAAAGGCTGTCAGTACAAGCCTGAAAGGTTTCCAGATAAGTCTTCCTTGGCAGCATCCAAGCAGCCTGCATACAGTATTGATTTACAGATACATGTGTAGCCAGTTAGACAAAGGCATCTGTAAAAGTATTCCTTGTTGAGTAGGCTATAGGAGCAATGACCTATTAATGTTTGTTTATATCCAATCATGAATGAGATAGGGATGCAGTGGGTGATGGATATATTAAAAACAACTCTCTGTCCGACTGGCTTGATATTAAAAAAGGATCCAGGTCTGAATGCAGGCTGTAAGCTAGGAAACAATTGAGTGACCTTTGAGAACAGAGACAATAGTGTCAGTCAGACACTCTACAGGCAGTCACAGTGTGGTGTCAGTCAGACACTCTACAGGCAGTCACAGTGTTGTGTCAGTCAGACACTCTACAGGCAGTCACAGTGTTGACAAGTGCAACCACAGAGTCCTTTGTTTCCAAAAAATGTTTCTCATTAAAGTAAATCAATATAGAAAATGCTTTTTGTGTTTTGTGTGAGATGTTTGTCACCACCACCTGATGTTTTTTATAGCCTCTGCAGACATAAGTTTTGATATACTAATACACTTATTATCATACTTATTTTTCCTCATTTCAAATGTGTGTGTGTGTGTGTGTGTGTGTGTGTGTGTGTGTGCGCGTGCGTGTGTGTGTGTGTGTACAATACATACAGTAGTGCATGTATGTACTATATGTACTGTATGTGTATGTTATATATATATAAAAAAAAAATATATATATATATATATATATATAATTTATTTATCTATCTTAAGACATACTGTATTGTATTATTTAATTTAGGACAGAGTTGAATAGTCTTGAAATTGGAGATGGCAGCCACAACACCTGAGCAAAAGTCAGTATCAGGCGTATGGATGATTATGGGGCTTTTAACCTGTTTGAGACAAAAATAAATCAGATTAATATTTCTTTAATTAAGTCTATTGCTAATCAAATGAGCTATTCATCTTGTGAAAACAACTGGTCGAACCAAATCACAGTTTGAGATGTAAGAGATTGTTTTGAGACGTTTTTCTATTCATCCCCGTTCTCGAGACAACATCCTTGGAAATGTAAAAAAGCGGTGGAGTGGACACTAATATCTATTTAGACTGTGTGACTGAATGACTCACCTGACACGCTCTGGGCTTAACAATCCCCTGGACCTGGGCCTATTCATCAAGCTGTCAGTAACAGCAGACATCCATCATCCAACTTTCACTCTGTGTGCCTCTCTCTCTCTCTCTCACACACACACACACACACACACACACACACACACACACACACACACACACAAGGGCATAAGTATGCTTCAGGCTGACACATTGCCTAGAGATTGCATGGGTGTGTGTGAAAGATGGGACCACTAATGTCTCTGTATTGCTGCTTCTAGCTCCTCCTTTAGCCATACAGAAGTTGTGCTTTGCCCTCTAAACTGGGACTGAGTGAAAATAGAAAACAAAATGCTGATGCCAGTGACTGCCCTACTTCAGGTTTGAGTGGAACTTTAGAGCTGGACAGGCTGGATCTGTGTACACATTATTCATCCATTTTCCATAATTCTTTAAATTTTAACCATAAGAAATTCTGAGCACCTCGGATTAGGGTTAATTTGTCACTGGTAGCCAGTGCATGGGAGAGCAGTGACTGTGGCACTGGCAGCTAACAGAGATCAGATTAAAAATGGGACCAAAATATAGTTAAAACCTAACATAATAAAACATAGTGTCTGCCACAAAATGAATGAGCCCATGAATATTAAGGAGTGTTTTTATAATAAATGTGTATTTACATTCCATCAACAATATGAATCTTACCACATGAGATGGTTACTGAGTTTACTGGGTCCCATAAAGTTGATTGTTATTTGGCTCTGTGGCTGGCCGTTCCCAGACCTTCACAGGACCTGAATGACCAATTAATGATGAACTGAAGTTCTCTACAAATCATTTGCAACTTACTTCCTAAATGGGCTTCAGAGATCACTGCATTTTGTTATAACTAGGCATTTTGCGTGCTACGTGTGCTCGATTCCTAGGCTCGCCCGCTGTGCGGGCTCACTTGCCCCCTCACCCGCCCTGCACCTTGCCCGCTGGGTAGGCTCACCAGCTCTTATGACATCACTGATGATGTCATAAACTGATGATGTCACAACTTCGCATCACTGATGATATCACAATTGCTCTTATGACATCACTGATTATGTCACAATGCCTATGACATCTTCAGTGATGTCACAATGCACAATTGCTCAAGTAACATCACTGACATTGCATCACTTCCGGGACAAAATTGAAACAAACATTGCCCACATGCTCCCTTTTATATAAGATAGATAGAACGGGAGCTTCCAAATCTTCTGATGTCACGGTCCCCCAAATAGTGAGATTGAACTAGCCTACCTACATTCTATGAAGGTGTCCCATGGACCCATTTCACTGAACCCCTTTGAGGTGGTAAAAGCAGGAAGTAAAGCAGCTGTACGCTAATACCATGCTTCTATGCTGTTTAGTGTTCCAGTCATTAATGCTAATGATTACACTGAAATGAGCCTAAATAAATAAATAAATAAATAAATCTATTACCACTATTGTAAAAAGCTTAGTACTCTTATAATAGAATACTGAAAAACGTCCAATAGCAATTTATGGGTGAGACAAGTAGCATCGTTTTATGTAGTGGTGCTGATGAGAGGTTGGCTTGCCTTTACCCACAATCCACAGCGAAACAGCCACGTAAACTAGAGAAGCTGCTAGCTGTCTGACACAGCTGCACATCAGACTGACAGGAATTACTTTCCAAATGATGCTACACTCACTCACCAGGTATTTAAGCCCTATCGCAGTTCGTCAGGTATATGGGTTTCTTCAGTTTCGCTCACTTCCTTGACCAGTGGACAGGGGGGAAAACTAGCTACTAGCCTGCTAACGTTAGCTAGAAAGGTAACGTTAATGGTATACAGTGTAGCTAACGTTAGCTAATTTAACGTTAGCTTGCTCTAACCTATACTGTAGGCTTATGAAGGTGTTTTTTACACTAACGTTAATATAACATTGTTACAATACAAAGAGGACAGTTTTTAGGTTACATCATGAAGAGTTTCGACATAACAAAAATCGTTAGCTAAAGCTAAACTCAGGCTGGCAGTAAATTAACCTAACGCTAGCAGTTTGTGTAGTAGCTACCTCTCCGAAGTGACTGAATGCTGCTAGCTAACTAGCTAAATGTTTGCATCTGTCTAAAAAGTCGTGGTGCGCTAACGTTACTGGTCTATCAGTTTATCAGACCCACTCATGTTAAACTGTTACGTTTGATTTTAACGCTATTATCGAGTTTCGACATGAATGTTGTCCACAGCTGTCTAGAGCTATCCATGGTTCTGATTGTAGCTAGCCCATAGCCCAAAGAAACAGACTCAGACTGACTACTGTAGTATTTTACTACAAATGAGAGAAATGTACATTATTGCTTCATAATGTTACATTAGCTCATCTCAGCACTCAACCATTACATTTTAGCTGTGTCTCAAGAAGTCCCCCCCTCCATTTCTCATCTTATGTGTGCAGGGCTTCAGTGAGAGTGCAGCTGTAAGATGTCGATGGTGCTATTTGCCTCTGTGGTGAGGGTGGGGGATGGCCTGCCCCTGTCTGCATCCACAGACTATGAACAGGACAAAGAGCTCCAGGAGACCAAGAGGCATCTCAAAGGCCTCTCCAAGAAACTCGGCCAGTTCCCTGACCGCTGCACACTCAAGACTGGCCAATACAATGTCAAGTACGTCTTATGGGGTGGTGATTTAATTTGGTTGCGCTATAATATACAATTCAAATATCATTTTAATTGCCATTATTGGACATAACTCAAAACACAAGCCTGTTTTGCTCCAATGTTTACAAACAATACACATTTAAACAACCCGATTATGGCTTTTAAGTACAGTACATCTAAAACTCGTGATTAGCTCTAACAAAAGAGCCCTTACAAAATGATATTCCTTGTATCAAGTGCTCTGTTAGAGCTAAAAGATACTTTAAAATGTAAAAAGGAAGAAAAAAGTTTATTTAGGTTTGAAGGGCCCTAAAGTTACATAAGTCAAGTCAAGTCAAATTTTATTTATATAGCACCTTTCATACACAAAGGCAATTCAAGGTGCTTTACAAAAAAATAATCAAAAAAACAAGCAGCAAAGCAATGCACATATAAAAAAACACATAAAAATATAACATTAACATAGTATTATACACCCATACACATTTTCAACTTATGGTATAATGCGAACTATGGATAATCAAGCGATTTTGCTAATCTTTTCCTGACCCCTTCCAAACCTTTTGGTGGTAAATTATTTGGAAATAATTTTAATATGAATTAGTTTGACAGCTATGCTGTCATCTAAAATGTCAGAGTGTTTTTAAAAGTCCCACTGGGGCTTGATGAAATGCTTTGAAATTCTCTCAAGCACTGTTTGTTATGAGCTAATTAGTCTCATTAAGGCAGCAGCAGACAGGATCAGCCATCTATGAGCAAACTGCACCCTCTGATGACCAGAGCCTCCTTTTGATATGGCTTATTTTAATCAAGACAAGCCATCAGCAACCAAGGAAGAGAACAAAGACAAAGAAGGTCAGAATGAGCCAGGCAATGTTTTGATATATTGGGCCTTTTAGAAGCTACGTGGGCTCATTCCAGTACCCATGCCACACCACACACAACATTTAGCATCATCCAAACGTGAGAGAGCGAGGTGCTGCCCTACTGTACACACACTGCCATACTGTACACTAGGGATGTTCATTTTGAACAATTTCCATAATCGAAATTCGGTAAAATTAATGATCAATTATCGATTATCGATAGCGTAATAATAATAATATATACTGTATATATATATTTTTTTTTTACTCTGGTCTGGTAATAACGTTGCGCGTTCTCGGCCAGCTATAATGGCGATGCCGCTGTGTAGTAAGAATATCAGACACTAGCGCTGTGGCCAGGTAAACAAACATGTTACATGTCAGGTTACATGATGTAAGGCAATCGGCGTCTTCCAGCTTAGCTGACAGCACAAGAGTCAAATCAACAGGCCTGAGCCTCACTGAGGTCCGCAGACCGCTGGGTGCGTTTGTGTCCCCGGTGCATGCCTGTGTGAATTCCCCATGTTCAAAACAGTTTTGTTGGCACAAAGGCCCGTGCCCAGCCAGAAAACTAGAGACTATATGAAGCTCCACCTCACGTTAGTCGGCTGTGCAATGGAGTGGGGCGAGGAGGAACGAATTCCACCCAAACCTAGTCCACAAAAAAAAAATATATATATAATAATAATAATAATCGATAAAAATTCCACGTGATCGAATTCATTCCTCAACGATCAATTATCGATTATCGATTATTGATGAACATCCCTACTGTACACACACTGCCAATTAATGATTGATGTTACAGTTATGTTTTTGGTTCATCAAGCTGCTTCAATCCATCACTTCAATTTGCACCGTTTATAAATCACTGTGTTGCACATCCAGTTAGATATGTTGTGATAATCTGCTTTCCTTCAAATGTTCCCCCGGCTATTCAGATCATGTGGGAGTATGTACAGTACAGTATATATTTGAAATATGATTTCCCTACGGCATGATTGAATAGACACTACATAGCTGAAGAGTGGACTACTGAAGTGCATTTGAATCTTGGTGTGAAATGGTGTTTAATTAGCCATTCAGTAGATGTGAATTATCTTTACAGGCAGAAATATGCTGCTTAGTGTTTGTGCTGAAATGCAGGTTTTGTCTGTGCTTTTGTTTTGTCTATAAGACGCACTGTATTTATAATTGGTGTCCTAATTACAATATTCCAAGGTTTCCACAGAGAGAAAAGAGGGCAGTATAAAACATAATACTGTGTGTGTGTGTGTGTGTGTGTGTGTGTGTGTGTGTGTGTGTGTGTGTTTCAGCTTCACTAGCTCACTGGGTGTAGGCTACCTGATGGTGTGTACAGAGAACTACCCCAACGTCCTAGCCTTCTGTTTCCTGGACGAGCTACAAAGGGAGTTCATCGTCACCTACGACACGAAGCGAATCAACAGCGCCGTGCGGCCATACTCCTTCATTGAGTTTGGTGAGCTGAGCTCCCATGGAGGAGTTTCAAGATTGTTAACGCATAATGCAGTGCAGCTGTCAATTTTTCCTGACTGGAAAATATTCCCCTGTACACAGTGAAAAGGCTGCGTAACACCAAGACAGAGTGATGATACCAAGAAAGATCTCTTCATCTTCATTATCTCCTGTCCTGACAATATTCCTGATACAGAAGGGGATCATATATATTGTTTAGTAGCACCAATGGATTTGGGTTTTGTTCAAATGAAATCTAGCTGCCCCGGTGGCTCACCGAGTAGAGTGCAGAAGGCTCAGACAGTCCTTCCCGTGGTGACCCGGGTTCGAATCCAGCCTGTCGCCATTTGCTGCATGCCCTCCCCTATCTCTCCCATACCTTACTGTCTCTCTCTACTTTTACCTATCGAATAAAGACAAAAGTAGAAATGTGTGCTCTTCACACACACATTTCTAAGGTGGAGAGGATGCCAAACTCATGCCAACTCGTGTGTTTAGTTTTGCACGCTCAGCTGGAGTTTCTCTGGCTCGAGCCCCTTTCTTGTCATCCACGCGCGCAAAACTCGTCATCAGTGATGTCACTCAAGCAATTGTGATGTCATCAGTAATGTCACTCGAGCAGTTGCGAGCCGCAGAACTGGGTCGCCTCATAGAGCCGCAGGAATGAGTCCGGAAAACATAGATGCTAACACTTCCGGGTTCTTCACTGTTTCTGCCTATGGGATTTTTGAATGGGTCTTTGGCGCGATGCTTCAAATGAGGTCTGTGGTTAACGCAAGCTTATTCAAACGCAAACCAGTGTTCAGCAGGATAATCTTCACACATGAGCAGAGCCGGCCCTCCCTATAAGCAAACTAAGCAGCTGCTTAGGGCCCCGCAGCTGCCAGGGGCCCCCTGTGGGATGAAGATGGCACAGGTCTGTTCTTGACCAACTCTCACACGCTCAATTTTTTTTCTTTCTGGACTGATATTAGTGGCCGGAAACTAGACATCCAGAAGAATAGGTAGTGGTACCACCAACCTTGTAGCTGCTTGCTCCATGGTAGGAGTTTAGATAACCGAATAGTAATGGTAAAATAGGTGCAGAGTAAGTGATCTTATCTTCCCAGTCTTATCTTATCTTCCCAGGAATGTTGAGAAGATCCAGAGGAAGTGTGTTCCATATTAAAAAGCCTCTGGTCAATGGGTCAGCATGGGGGAAATCCTTCCATTTTCCCCCACGACCACACACACACACACACACACACACACACACACACGCACGCACGCACACACAAAAGCGCGGTACCGGAAGTAACGTATCTATAGTTTTTTACTGTCATATTAGACTTATTCTTTGCGGATAGAATTCTCTCTTTTTCACCCTGTTCAATTTGGGTACTTGATTCCACAGTCTACAGTCAGCTTTTCTCTCACTAACTGAACCTGATGTCATGGAAATATTTTTAGATTGGTCTCTTTGTGTCATTAAGCACTTTCAATCATTATTAGGGGTGTCACGATATTTCGTTGCACGATATATCGCGATATCGAAACCTCACGATATGCGTATCGTCAGAAAAAAATGATATCGTAAAAAAAAATAAAAAAAATGTTTTTGCTCCTGAATAATAATAGAACAAATTTAGCCGAATCAACACGCATGAGTGAGGGGGTAGACTACTACTGGCATGGCAAAACAGCTCAAGGGGTACATAAGATTACATAAGTTTAGGGACCATTGAGCATGAGTTATTTAAGAAATAGATTCCATCCAGGGTGCACCTTTAGACTTGACAGCTATCAAGATGCAGCCCTTTTTTACAAATGAAAGGGCAATTATTTTGTTCATGTTGCCCCCATGTAGCTTACCCAAAGAGGCATGGAGGCTGGATGTAAGTGGCTTTAAATGATAGAAAGCCCTGTAGTTTAGTGCTAAGTGCTCCACATGGCTTATGGCTTGAATATGACCATAATTGTCTGACACTTATCTTTACAGTAGGCAAGGCAAGACAGCTTTTGTATAACACATTTCCTGCACTGATGGCGGCAGTTCAAAGTACTTTACAGAGTAATAATAATACAGTCAAGGTAAAAGTTTTCCAATTGAAAAGTTCAAAAGTACAGAAAAGCGATAGAAAATATAAAAGATGAAATTGGACTCATTAGAACCACAGGAGTCTTTATAGCCACATAATCAGCTACAGAGGGTTTAAGAGCTCCAGGGTCCGAAAGACACAGCATGCAGTGAAAATACTGTATGTTATTCTCTGCTTTTTTCTTTCTTCCCATATTTCTGCACACTGTGGTGCTTAAACAGTCATGGAACTGTCGAAGTTGGGTAGAGGGCAAGAAAGCTGAGACTTGAGTGAAGGTTGAAGCAGGTTGAGTGAAGGTGAGGCAGGTTGAGTGAAAGCAAATTACACTTCATCACAAAATAACTCCTGGAATGCAATGAGCAACACAGATTGATGGCATAACCGTGCAAGGCCAGGGTGAATATTTACTTTAAGCCAGAAACCTTTTCATGCATCATTGTGCATGCATTTGCTGATTTCTGTTGCACTTCAATGCTGCCCATATTGTGACCCCATTGTTGTGCTGATTGCCACCCTCAGACACCTTCATCCAGAAGACCAAGCAGCGCTACAACAGCCCCCGCTCCCTGTCCACCAAGATCAACCTGGCAGACATGCAGACGGAGATCAAGCTGCGACCACCCTACCAGCTCTCCCCCGAGGACCTGAGCTCCATCAATGGATTCTCACTGCGCACCCCCTCCAAGTATAAGGGCATAGGTAGGACACCACTTTGCTACTGCACAATGGTACTACTCCCTTTTGATTCATGCACTTTCCTAACATGAGAGTGCTTCATGCACCTTCTTAACATGAGAGTGGTTGGCTATTGTAACGGTGCATGGAAGAACTCCCTATCTTGCAGCAGAATAACATCTGAATAAAAGACCAAATGGATTCTGGATCATGTAACAATTTACAATTAGTACTCTCTACAAGCTAGGGCTGCACAATTAATCGAATATTAATCGTGATCAAGAATCGTGAAAACTCGAAAATCGAGATAAAATGTCCCGCATTCCGTTTAGCAATGTTGCCCTCGTTTTGTCTTGTGTTGTGCACACCCCTTTCCATCGCAGTGGTGCGTTCTGCCACTCCTCCAAAGCCCAAACATGCTGAGGTGCGTTTAGTTACAGCTCAAATCGAGAACAGAGAGGCGGTGTGTTTGTCCTTTTATGTATAAAACTTCCCTTGGTGGAAGGTGACAGTTCACAGAAATCCAGTGTTATTTTTTTATTAGTTCAATAAATGCATGATGTTCCCAAAGTCAAAGAATAATCATGTTAAGTACCGTAATCGTGATCTCAATATTGATCCAAATAATCGTGATTATCATTTTGACCATAATCGTGCAGCCCGACTACAAGCACAGGAATAGGACGATTTTGATTTGTCTGATTCATCTTATTTCATTGTTTGCATGTCCGTTGTGTCTCATCCAATATTTTGAGCTGTGATGATGTGAAACGTTGTGTGCTTGACATGATGTTTTTGGGTCCATTTAGTATACTGCACCATTTAGTATACTGCACACAGGTGGCTCAGTGGTAGAGCTGTCGCCTCACAGTCAGAAGGTCCTGAGTTCGATTCTCGCCTGGGACACTGTGGGCGCTGTGGTTGTGATCCCCCCCATATCTTCAGTGCCTACTGCCCAGGTGGGGTATCTCGTCGTAAGGGCCTTTCTGGTTGTGTGGAGTTTGCATGTTCTCCCCGTGCTCCCCCAGGGGGTTCCTCCGTATATAGCCCCCCACTAAAAACATGCAGAAGATCAGATCGTCATCGTCATCCGACCAGTGACGACAACATCCGAAGTTGGTCCCCGGGCGCTGTACGAGAAAGCGACCACTGCTCCTGGCCTGCCCCCCGGAGGAAAGGACATGCCTGGATGGGTTAAATGCAGAGGACACTTTTCACCGGCCACCGTCAGCATGAGTGTGTTGTGGCCGCATGCATGTGTTGTGGTGTTCGTGTGACAATAAAAGACGGGGCTTGTCCCGTTACGAGAGTCATAAGCATTAGCAAAGGTCTGACAGAATGAGAAGTCATTCATTCCACGCATACATTTTACTGCAGTCCTAAATCCTTCATATAGTCCTGTAGTAAGCCTGTGTGGATACCCCCTATGGTCCCATCTCTGCACTGTAATCCATTGGCATGGAGTGTTAGGATTTCTAATTACTCTAGAAATGACTGGAATTGGATTGAGGTTGACTTGAATCACATGAAAGCAGGCTGCCTCTCTGTTGACGGCTGTCCTGCTGAAGGATGTTGTAGATGGCAGATAGATATCAGTGTGTACTGTACTGTACTGTGTTCCCTTCCACTTGTGTGGATTTACTCAGTCTTGCGGCTCCACTGCTGCCCTGTGGTCGAGACCCCCTCGCCCCTCCGCTGCTCCAGAGAACCAACCAACCCACCCGCTCGTACGCACCATCACACCTCGGCTGCCCCCAGCTAAGTGATGCCGTCCTGGGTCACTGGCGCCGTTGTGTCTCCCCCCCCCGTCGTTCACTTCAGGGCAGCTCCACAGCTTCTTCACTCTGTTTCTTGCCTGTGTCACCCTCCCTACCATTCCCATCCCTTCCGATCATCATTTCAAAATGTCTTTTGGAAGGTAGACCGTTTAAAAACAATGTGCTGTGATTTTCTTCCAAATTGTATGACCTCCACTTGATGAGGTTTTTTAATGTACCATAGTGTTGCATTTCATAAAAGCAAGATGAATGCTCCATAGGTTGGGAAGCAGATTTCCCTCTTGATGTTTCTATGTAGGGCTGCCACAAACGATTATTTTGACAATCGACTAGTCACCTATTATTTTAACCATTAGTCGACTAGTCGGATCATAAATTGCAGCTTATCGCACAATTACTCAATCGCTCTGATTTAGCTTCTAAATTTTGCTTGAAGTTGTTTTAGGCATGTGCTAACTAAAAATAAAGACAATTAAGATGATAATTGACTGAAAAATACATCTTTTAATGAGCAGCAGCAGCATCGGGGGAACAAAACAAACAATTTTTTTTCAGCTCTTAACATGCGATGACGTCGATTACCAAATATGTCGGCGACTATTTTGGTAATCGACGTCATCGTGACTAGTCGACTAATCGTGGCAGCCCTACTTCTATGGTACATTGGTAGTTTTTGCTAAGCCTTTAGGACCGTCTCTTCTCAGCTCCCACTCAGATGCTGGAGCCGGTGACCCTGCCTGGTGTTGTGTCCTGTGTGCTCAGTGTCCTCTGTGGCGGCCTCAACCTGCTGCGAGGAGTCCACGCCATAGAGAGCATACTGCAGGTGAGGAAGTGCCTGCGTGGCATCTGAGTATCTGAGAGGAAACGGACTCCGTGTCTCTCAAGTGGTTTATTGGATTTGGCAGAATTGATTTTGGCTTTAGTAAATGATGTCAGATTCTTCTCAACGAACCAGCGTGCTTCTCTCTTCATATCAAGAGAGGGGCGTAAATGAGAGAAAAGTGCAATGGAGGACTCTCTAAAACTAAACTCCTTTTCTTGTCATATTGGTTTAATGTAACCTTGTGTAGTCGCGGCTGGCTAGTACTGGAAAATAACCGTTTTATTTATTTCATGCTTTCTTTATCCTGTCTCCAGAATGACGATGAGGACTTTAATTACGTGATTGCCTTCTTCCTGGGCACGGCAGCCTGTCTGTATCAGGTAAGTCATACATGGGCAACATACGGCCCGCGGGCCGTATGCGGCCCGCCGGCGCCCCCTGTGTGGCCCGCGATGGTATTGCAAAAAAAAAAAAAAAATTTTTTTTTTTTTTTTTTTACAGTGCACCTGAACGCAACATGCAAGATACCCGCTGAATAAGTGTCCAAATGTTCATGTCATTCTGGCCAATACTCTTCTGTTATAGCATTTCAGTCTGGAATATGGAATATATTTCAATAATATTTATGACTAAAAGGCTAAAAGTAATCTCATGTGTAAGAAATGACTGTTCTACATTGAAGTAGAAATTTAAATAATTAACTTGTTGGTTTTGGATTTATTTAGCTTCAAGAGTGCATTTTTGTTCTTGTGTGAGCCTCAACACAGGCTTTGAGAATCCCGGGCCACTTACTGATACTTAAGCTTAAAATAACCCACTCATATTCTGGTTTATTTCAAGAAAAACATTTCGGCTAATGGAAATTCGAATTGGCTGGTAACTTTAAAATCTAGCAGCCATATTGGCAGGTGGTGAAAAAAGTTAATTTCAAGCCCTGCAGGGAGAGCAGGTGGTGACATAGGAGTGCGTGAGAAAAGGATCAAATATTGGTGGTTAAGACTGAATAATGACATCACAACTGTTAATTTAAAATGAGTTATTCCTCTAAACCTGGCTTCAAATGCCCAAAATGTTTCGCGCTGGCGCCGTTCAGCCCTCAGCAAAAACTGGTAGCGAGGACATTTTTTTGTGGCCCTCTCTATCATCAAAGTTGCCCATCCATGGGTTACGGCGTGACAATATTTGTTCGGCCCCCGGCAACAATCTGGGTTTCTCATGTGGCCCCCCATGAAAAACAGTTGCCCACCCCTGAGGTAAGTGATGGTCTCTGCAGTAAGAGCAGCACTGATTGACTCGCCCTGTACTTTACAGCTCAGCAGCTTGTCAGCTAGACTCACATTAGCAAAGCTCAATGCTCCACACAGCTCACTTCTTTCAACAGTTTCATTAGCTCCTTTGTGCATCTCCTAATGCCAAATGGGCCCAACACAGCTATTAAAGAGCACACATTGAAAATCAGAGCAGACGTTATTGTCATGTGGAGGACAGATTAATGCAGAGAACATGTCATTTGGTCAGTAGCAAAGTGTGCAGCGTCTTATTGACTCTCTGACTTTCTCCTTTCAGTGTTACCTGTTTGCCTACTTCTCTGTGTGGAGGAACAGCAAGTCCTTCCTGGCCTTTGCCCTCATCTGTCTGTCCAACATGTATCTGTATGAACTGAGGAACGTGTGGCAGATCCTCTTCCATGTGATGGTGGCGGCGTTCATGACGCTGCAGATCAGACTCAGACAGCCGCTGGGCAAAGCCCCGGACTACAACGTCTGACCAAGGCCCTCGGCAGGAAGGACCACAAACCTTAGGATGTGCAGCGGACTAGACTGCACAGGCCAGCCAGGGGACAAATCTTCCAAGTGAAAAATCCCCTTCCCCCCCTTCCCCCCAGTAAAGGAGGAGGGGCCAAAAATCTGAAAGCAGTCGTCCCGCTCACTCCACACCACCATCAAGTCCATCACAGTGCAGGACTGTGACTATTCACAATGTGGACTGTCTAGAAGTGAACACGGAAAAGTGTGTTGGAGGTCCTTTCCCGATGATATTAACAGTCATTGATTTCACAGCAGCTATAGGCTTGGTCTTGGCTTGGGACTATGCAATTGCAGGCTGATGTTTGCTCACTCAACATGGGAATGTTCTCTAGCATTAGGACCATGCTCATTTGCTCAGCTACAGATTTTTGTCACATGCTGTGTAGACAGTTTATTCCGATATTTATTTGCTGACTGATTGTGCATTGACATGTTGTCGGTGAGGCTTTTTACAGATTTTATTCCAGTTATATTTGGAATTGTTTTGTGAAATTTGTTATGATTTCTATATGCAATTATGCATCGCAGTGTCTCTTGCTCTAACACACACAAACAGCCTGTTAACATTCATAGCCTACCCCATTGCCCACACAGCCTCAACCGTATGCCAGTGTCAAGTGACTGCAGGTATGTTAATAAACAGGTTTACGTTAGCAGCACTAACGATGCATAGTTGTGTTGTTGTCAAACCCCCGGAGGCAGTCTGTGTCATCTAAGCAGCCTCTGGCATGCTTTTTCCTCCCTCACGTCCGCTGCGACAGCTGCTGATGAAGAGACGAACTCGCTATCCAATCCCCTCTCCTGTCGTTATGCACATCCCCTCTCCCGTCGTTATGCACATCCCCTCTCCCGTCGTTATGCACATCCCCTCTCCCGTCGTTATGCACATCGCCGCACGATTCGCATTCAACGCAATCACCATTAGGCCAGTGCATTCGCGGGTGTTGTGCAAGTGCATTGTTCGATGTAACGAGGGGAATTCTGCAAAGATGTGCTGTCCTCTTGTGCCATCGCAGCAAGTCCTATCAAACAAACAGAGGAGGGAAGAGGGCTGGGACACGCCTTGATTTGTAATCGTCTGTGATCATCAGGTCAACGATCATGTTTGTTTTTTAGATTCTGCATCTTTGATGGACGGAGATAAGAGAATAGTCATGATCGCATGAAAAGGAAAGTCCAGCCACAGCTCTGCCCTGGGTCCCATCTGGCATCTGCAGTGCACGTCTGTCTGGGGGACTGCCTCTCTCTCAGACTGTTCTATGACTGCACAGCAGTACCACACCTATTATGACCTAATACCTCTTTTCACAATAATGGCTCTGATCTGATGGGAGCAGAAATGTGCTTCGTTGGCGCCGATGATTTGTTTTCACATTCTCCTTTCCACAGCAATTACAGCTGTTCCAGAGAGTGTATATCCAGAGAGTGTATATCCAGGCCAGCTTAGTTTGGCTCTGAATGCTGTGTGGGTCTGCTGGGTGACACGAGTAAGTGAAATACAGGGCCTGTGACTATACTCATACACATTATATAAGGAGCTGGACTTTATGCCTGAGGGGAAGTTTGGTAGATGTGCTGTCGTGGTAGACTCAGTTATACTACCGTAAATTCCGCACTATAAGCCGCACCGGAGTATAAGCCGCAGCAGCAAAATTGCCTGTTTGTTACATATATAAGCCGCACCGGACTATAAGCCGCAGGTGTTTTAATGTTTTTTTTTTTTTTTTTTTTTTTTTTATTGTGTTTTAATGTTTAATTACGTAAGGGTTCATGCACAGAGGGGATTGTCGGGAAAGAGATGGCTGTTTGAGGAAGCTCCCATTTATTAACATTTCAACAAAACAACATAACACAACACCACCTGTGTTGTGTTATGTTATGTTATGTTGTTAAAAGAGGGCAAGAGAGGAAATTAAAACAAGTGGATTTATAGTTAGAAAGAGTGCTAAAAAAGAGATTTTTTTTTGAAAAAATCCATAGATAAGCCGCACCGTTATATAAGCCGCAGGGCCAAAAAACGGGGAAAAAGCCGCGGCTTATAGTCCGGAATTTACGGTATATATATTCACATCCTTTACGATCAGATTTCACAATCATAAGTCATTTTGAAGACTGGCCTCACACAGTCTTCTAATCTAGCCGAAGAATTAAGGTCTGGAAAATGTTGCTAAATTTGGAATGCGTAGGAGTTCCGCCATTACAGTACGGTAGTAACAGTATTCTGCCACATGCAGAAATATTTGCATATCAAAAACTAGAAGTGCTTCAATTTAGCAAATTTTCCGTTCTATATTCTGAAGCACTGATTCATCATCATGACATGGTCGGGTCCTCTCCAGTCCACTTGAAATGTGTCCACTGTTGTAGGATTGATTGACTGAGCTCAGCTCTGGAACATTACTGAACACGAAAGAAATCCCTGAGACGGTGCTATTATAATGTATGGCACATGCATTCTATTCCTCTATGTCAGGGTTTATTGAGGCAGCTGATGGATGGGAGACCATGCTGCTAGAAGTGGTGTTGGACAACCAGTAGGAGGTGCTGTTTCTCTGGTCTCATGAATAACCCGTCCCCAATGCCCCCCGGACTGTCCTGTGAGTGAGCACCGTCCTTCAGATGAGACGTTCAACCGAGGTCCTGACTCGGTTCCTGCGCACGTATGAAAAGTATGGAGTTTGATTTTAGTAGCTATTTTCCAGGTCTGGAAAAGTAAAAGACGGGATTCCTACAAAAGTATGGAATTTGATTTTAGTATAGAGTATGGAAAAAGGGAAAATATTTGTTATTTTATTCTCCATTCATTAGTCTAAATAATACAATTCTGAATTTAGTCAACAAGCATGTGTTTTATCATGGCATCAGAATGTAACATGCTAACAGTTGGATTTTAAAACAATTTAAATTAGTTGCATAATAAACATCTAGTTGTAGGCTATTCCCAACCCAGTCTCACTCCCGGGGAGTTTGTCATGCCCCCTCTGCGTCATTATTGCAGATGTGAAAGGTAATTATGCCTTGCGGTGAACCCCAGTGGTCTTGACATAATAGTCTGAGGTTTAAATATCAAAATTGATTGAGACTGAAAACTCACAAGCTCGGTACTGCTGGGCAGTAACCCAACTCTCTGAGCCACGGGGTCACACCTTTTAAGACAGGTTTTCTCAGAGCTTTTCTGTCCTTCGTCTGCCGTTTAAAACTGAGTGAGGCTCGAACCCATGACCTCAAAACTGAACACTGCTGGGCAGTAATCCAACTCTTGAGCCACTGTCACACTTGTTAGGACAGGTTTTCTCAGAGCTTTTCAGTCTTTCGTCCAGGTGTCCATTTTCATAACTGACTGAGGCTCAAACCCACAACCTCCAAACTGTCATGCAGCTGTCAAACTGTGAGCCACTGAGTCTCCCGAGGTCAAGTCATTTCTGTCAGAGCTTTTCAGTCTTCACTTGAGAAGTTCTTCAAAGTCCAAAGCTTTCACTGAGGCGCAACCGCAAAACCTCCAAATTGTGGTGTGGCCATAGGTGTCCTTTACACCACTTTTCAACACAAAGTGACACCCTTGTGTACTCAGATGTCAAATATGGTCAAATATAAAGTATGGACTTTTGAAATGGAAAATGTGTAGGAACCCTGAAAAGAGTAAGGAAAAAATATTTGTGTTTCCAGACTTCTGTTGTGACTATCTGACTATTCATTTTTCTAAATAATACATGTTAACAGTTGGATTTTAAATCCATTTACTTAATTAAATAATAAACAACCCGGTTTCACTAACTTACAATAGGAAAACATTGAGCAGAAGTCTTTAAGTGTACACTAAATGAGGGCAGGAGTTTCAACTGCTAAATGTACTGAAACAGCTGAGCATTTAGTTTGATTCCCTCCTCCATTTTCATCAAGCAACACTTGTCCACAGTGCAGAGGCAGTGAACCAGTTTCCAGGCAACACTCGGGCTTCTTCCAGAAGCTAGCAGAACAATATGTATGACGACTGTGATGATTATGATCATTATTGTTATTAGTGGCTGCATTATTATGAGAAACAGCCATTTCCTCTAGACTAGAAGTACAGTGAAGATGAATGAAGCAGGGACACACATAGTGTTCCAGGCTGCATCTTTTTCCCTCCGACTCGGCCGGAGCAGCAAGTGGGAATGACTGACTACTTCAACTCAAAAGTGTCGTTTGAACTCAAACGCAGTGCTTGAATTTCAATCTTGAGCTTTGTGACAAAACCCAACTGCAGTGTTGACAGGTGGACTGTTCAAAAAGGGTCTGTATTCATTGGTCAGCCTTTTCCCTGCCCGACTGCATGCACCACTGAGTCTACATTCATCCTCTCTCATTTCAGTCCAAAGTCTAATATTGCTCAAGCTCCAACACTGACTTGAGTTCCACGGAGAAAAGCTATACTGTAGGTGAACACGGCTATGCTCATTTCCTAGTAGGCTAGTAGTAGTAGTACAGCGGACTTGTGTTCCATGTCCGTCCATTCTGCAAATTCCTAAATGAAATCTGAACACCACGCTCTGTTTATCATGAGCTAATTAAATGTGAATGACAGTCCAACACTTTGATGACACAAATTTGCGAGTCATTTAGGGACCATTAGCCAAGAAGCTGATCCATTCTTATTGAATGTAATGGCCAGTGAGTTCAGATATGAATGTGGATTATGGGTAATGGATGAAATAACACTTGGGGGTGTTAATCACAAGATTAGCATATTGCTTTCATTTCCTCTACCATGTATCATTAATAGTCATGATGAAAAGAAGAGAAAGGGCCCTTCATTGGGAGATTTTTTTTTCTCTTATCTAAACCCGGTGATGCAGTACTTTACTGCCCTCTATTGGAGATCTCTGTGAACATAATATCTCTAAAAAATCCCCGCAGTTGTGCTTTGAACACACGGATGAATGGAGGACAGATTTGCAAAAGCATCTCAGTTGTTTATGGCAGTGGTTCTCAAATGGGGGACCCCCAGGGGACCTTGAGGGGGTTCCAGGGGGTCCCCAGCCAAAAGGGGGGCAATTTATTTTCACTATAATTCCATTCATAAGTAACACTATTTTGGTCATGGGCTTTATACACTTTCTGTAATAAAACATCTAAAAGCCTCAATCTTATTATCATATGGGGGGACCGTGGGACAAAATCCTATCAAATGGGGGTCCGTGGTCTAATCTTTGTCAGTTTAGGGGTCCTTCATGTGAAACAATTTGAGAACCACTGGTTTATGGAACACAATGGCTTGCACAAAGTAAACAGGCATTACTCTAAACCCCTCAATGAGCCGACGACAACATGAGCAGATTAGACAGAAAGGAAGCCAACTGACATCGTATCATGTGTGACACATCTCAGCAGTTTATTTGAATGTAAAAAAAAAAGAAGAAGAAGAATGGGCAAAAAGAGAGAAAACAGAAGCCTATAATGTTGGACAGAAATCAAAGAATGTTTTTGCCTCGGAGGAGTCGGACACAGATTTTCCCACACTGATGGTGCTTCATCTTCGTCAGGAGCATCCCTCCTCAGCTGCAGAGAGGGAGAAGCGGGGCACCCGTACCTAGGAGGAGGTACACCCCTCACCCGTACCTAGGAGGAGGTACACCCCTCACCCGTACCTAGGAGGAGGTACACCCCTCCCCTCCCATCTGTCAAGTATCATTTGAGAACATTTAAAAAGTTCAAACGGAATTCAATGGCACTGTGTTTTCATTTCGCGAATGTTGCAAACGGCCCGGCTACCGTGTGCAGCATCTTCTCAAACACCCCGCGTGTTCAAAAGCTACCGTGTGCAGCATCTTCTCAAACACCCCGCGTGTTCAAAAGCTACCGTGTGCAGCATCTTCTCAAACACCCCGCGTGTTCAAAAGCTACCGTGTGCAGCATCTTCTCAAACACCCCGCGTGTTCAAAAGCTACCGTGTGCAGCATCTTCTCAAACACCCCGCGTGTTCAAAAGCTACCGTGTGCAGCATCTTCTCAAACACCCCGCGTGTTCAAAAGCTACCGTGTGCAGCATCTTCTCAAACACCCTGCGTGTTCAAAAGCTACCGTGTGCAGCATCTTCTCAAACACCCCGCATGTTCAAAAGCTACCGTGTGCAGCATCTTCTCAAACACCCTGCGTGTTCAAAAGCTACCGTGTGCAGCATCTTCTCAAACACCCCGCATGTTCAAAAGCTACCGTGTGCAGCATCTTCTCAAACACCCCGCGTGTTCAAAAGCTACCGTGTGCAGCATCTTCTCAAACACCCTGCGTGTTCAAAAGCTACCGTGTGCAGCATCTTCTCAAACACCCCGCATGTTCAAAAGCTACCGTGTGCAGCATCTTCTCAAACACCCTGCGTGTTCAAAAGCTACCGTGTGCAGCATCTTCTCAAACACCCCGCATGTTCAAAAGCTACCGTGTGCAGCATCTTCTCAAACACCCTGCGTGTTCAAAAGCTCTCGGTATCCTGATGGCACAGTAGAAACAGGGGTCAAAGGGCAAATAATGGCACTGCATTCAATGAGGCAAATGGGACTAGACTGAATAAACAACAGATGTAGAAGTATAGGGGTTTTGTGGCGTGTGGAGAATGGAGATAATTGTTGCAGCAATACAGTACATAAACCAGAAAAGTCCAGAGAGCAGTGCCGTAAACAGTTGGACTAAGTGCCAGGTTTCTCTTTTGTCTACTTAAAGGTGATTAGAATGTCAAACAGAAGACTAAAAACACAGCCAGGATTTAGAGACTTGGAGGTGTCACAGTCCCGTCTCAAACTCTAGGCTCTGCTGCTCGAGTCTACCTCCATTTACCCCAGATAATAAACTTGGCACTTGGTGCAGACAAGGTTCTTTTGGCTCTGGCCCTGAGCCAGGGCAAACAGGACCAGCTGTAGTGTTTGGTACAAACAGAACCAAAGATTTAAAAAAAAGAAGGCGTACAGGTTGGCCAGGTGAAATATGATGTCAGATTACAAAGATAAAAAAAAGAAGGTGTATGGGTTGGCCAGGTGAAATACGATAATATGTCAGATTACATGGTGAAGATGTTGTAACACTGGAACAAGCTGTTCTGCTAAGGAGAAAAGAAAAAGAAACATTGTGGAGGACCATACAGCAGAGAAATGGGCACGCTTCCACGTGGGCTCGTCTATCCCTATCCACAAGAGGGCACCATCCCCATCATCAGTATAGATACAGATAGAGATATATATATTAAAGGCTTCATCGGAGATCAGTGGACATTCATTGGGTCGTACCATCTGATTGAGCAAGTGTGTGTGTGTGTGTATGTGTGTGTGTGTGTGTGTGGTGGGGGGGTGGCGGAGCATCGGAGTGCAAAATGGCTTTTAACAGATGTGTTTCCATCCTCAGTCCGTCGTTCAGAGTGGGCTCTCGATGGATTGTGCGCGGCCTTCTGGTAGGCTCCAACCCCCCCCCCCCCCCCCCCCCCCCCCCCCGGTCGTTGCTCCACCCCCTCTGCCGATCTGGGGAAAATTGTAGACTAGCACATGCTTCCTCCGATACATGTGCCGTTGCCAGCTGCTTCTTTTCACCCGACAGCGAGGAGTTTCACCAGCAGAAGGTAGCGTGTGGGAGGATCACGCTGTTGCCCCCAGTTCCCATCCCCCCCGAACAGACTGACCAGAGGAGGCGCTAGTGCAGCTTCCCACCCGCAGACAGGGCCAATTGTGCCTGTATGGACGCCCGATCCAAGCCGGAGGTAACACGGGGCCTGGAAACTGCGACTTTCGTGTTGGTAGGGAATGTACTGCTGCACAACCCGGTCGCGCCAAATTCAGATGCGTTGAATCTGCCAAAGCGAAATGATGTATGGACTGTGGTGCTGTGCTAGGCCAGGCAACGCCGGTGATGACTTCAGAGAAGCAAACATGATAAAGCAGATGAACTGCAAGAAAAGAAAAGAAAAGAAAAGAAAAAGCGAAAAAAGTGAAAGCCCACCCTCTGATAATGTCTGTGCATGAATGTGAAAAGTCAGTCAGTTATGTACATCGGAATACACATTGGTGTTTATAGATAGCTCTCTCTAATATATTAATGTACAAAATATATAATCTAAAATATCTGATAGGTTTTGGTGTTTTGAAGTCAAAATACAAAATGTTGAAGATAAAAAACAAAACAAAAAAAGCTTTTCATTGACATCCTTCAGTGTCTTCAGTTAAAGCGAGCAATGTGTGTGTGTGTGTGTGTGTGCGTGTGTGTGTGTGTGTGTGTATGTGTGTGTGTGTGTGTGTGCGTGCGTGCGTGCGTACTGTACGTGTGTGTGTGTGTGTGTGTGTGTGTGTGCGTGCGTTCAATGTGTTATTTGTGTCTGTTTTTGTTTTGTATTTGTGGTGTTTAGGTCTGCCGGAAAGCTTTCGTTAAACCCAAACACCGCGGAGCCTTTTTCGCTCTGTTCATTCAAGTAGCCAAGTGAGTAACACTCTCCACACAGTCCGCAGCCTGACCCACTACGGACAAGTTGGCCGTCAAACAACATGGACTTAGCGCTAAAGGGACGGCTAGTGCTGCGGTGCTGGCCAGGTGCCGCACTCGAGTGTCCACGCTTGAGACACCTGCGATTCTCTGTCCCGCTCGAGACAGAGTGTACAAAGACAACACAGACAAAATCTGCTTTACATCGCACTGCTGTACATCGCACGTTATACAGTACAAACACATGAAACGGTGTGTTCAGTGGGAGAGAGAGACCAGCAGGGAGAGACCGGCAGAGAGAGAGACCAGCAGAGAGAGAGACCAGCAGAGAGAGAGAGAGAGAGAGGGAGGTTTGTGTTGGTCAAACATCCCGATCGTTCATTTCAATGTCAGTGAAAATCCGGCAGACGGGAGCGATTCCACTCCCCCGGAGAACTTGGGCCTCAGCGTTAGTGCCTTCAGGACCTTGACTGACAGCTGGCAAATTCTGTCCCCGCGGTCTGATTGGACGTCTTTGGTCTCAACAGCAAACTCAGGCTCGCTATACATGTAGGCTCCTCCCCCCTAATAGTCCCCTCCTCAGAGGGGGCTTTGGGATGGGCTTTCCCGTCTCGCTCCGGTTCGGGACGGTAGGAAGCTTGCTCCTGGGGAACGGCTTGATGTCGTTACATTTAAAGAAAGGACGTTTGAGGAGGATCAGTCGCGGTCAACCTCAAGCCGTCACAGGTTCCGTCCACCTGCTTGTCACGCCGGAGGCGTAAGGTCGACGCCTCCTCGCGTCGCAAGGCGCCTTCTCGCCAGTGTCTGTGTGTCTCAGTGGGTGTTAACTGCTGGGCGGTCCCCCGGTGAGGAAATAGGTCCCCATCTCTCCTTTGCCCTTGACTGTGACAAGGCCTCTGTATTCGAGTGTGTAGTTATAGGAGCTCAGCACCTGGTACAGGTCTGAGGTTACCTGCAGGAGAGAGGGAAGTTACAGTGAGTGGAGTGCACTAGATACTGGTACAGGTCTGAGGTTACCTGCAGGAGAGAGGGAGGTTACAGGGAGTGGAGTGCACTAGATACTGGTACAGGTCTGTGGTTACCTGCAGGAGAGAGGGAGGTTACAGTGAGTAGAGTGCACTAGATACTGGTACAGGTCTGAGGTTACCTGCAGGAGAGAGGGAGGTTACAGTGAGTGGAGTGCACTAGATACTGGTACAGGTCTGTGGTTACCTGCAGGAGAGAGGGAGGTTTACAGTGAGTAGAGTGCACTAGATACTGGTACAGGTCTGTGGTTACCTGCAGGAGAGAGGGAGGTTACAGTGAGTGGAGTGCACTAGATACTGGTACAGGTCTGAGGTTACCTGCAGGAGAGAGGGAGGTTACAGTGAGTGGAGTGCACTAGATACTGGTACAGGTCTGTGGTTACCTGCAGGAGAGAGGGAGGTTACAGTGAGTGGAGTGCACTAGATACTGGTACAGGTCTGTGGTTACCTGCAGGAGAGAGGGAGGTTACAGTGAGTAGAGTGCACTAGATACTGGTACAGGTCTGTGGTTACCTGCAGGAGAGAGAGAGGTTTACAGTGAGTGGAGTGCACTAGATACTGGTACAGGTCTGAGGTTACCTGCAGGAGAGAGGGAGGTTACAGTGAGTGGAGTGCACTAGATGAAACACATTCAGCTGTTAATGGCACTAGACCACCATTCTCAACAGCGCTCCTGTGTTCATGTTAGTTTTGTGTGAGCAGCCTCTACTGCGTTTGTAGCCTATTATTGGCTTTTCAGACGGTGAATGAAGACAGATGAGAGCGAGAGGAGATAAATGAGACGGTCGGTCCCGTGTTTGGAGCAGTTTTGAGTTATTAAGCTTTCATGATTTCACACCTGATGGAGCAAAACCAATATACTCCTTGTGATTAACATATTCTACCCACTTGCAACCAACTTGTCATATCAAAAGTTCATTTTAGACCAAATTAGACTGAGCCGAATTCAAAGATGACAATATATGCAACAGTACTGTAGTACCTACGCCAGATTGAAACCCATGCATAGCAAAATATGTCAATTTTAATAATTAAAGGTATATTAAGGTATATTTTTGTTTCATTTGAGTACAGATGAGGGAGGGAGCACGCAGGTTTTTCATTTTATTCATCACATCCCCATTTCATTGATCACATACGGTCAGGGTGACCTCTTAAAGGGGCCATATTATGCATTTCTTAATTTTGTATCATATATAATGTTGTTACAATCTTGGATGGTCATATTAAACATGGGCTAAGCTTCAAATAAATAGGTGAAAGTGTTTTAATGTTACCCCCATGAACCCCCCCCCCCCCCCCATGAAGTCTCGTAGACGAGAGCACATGGATTTGTGCGAGAACATAGTTCTAGTGACGTCAGGTATGTTACCATGGTGATGCCAAGCCTAGCCCGGGCCGGCAGTGCGCCCGCGCCATAGCCTTCACCCGTCCCCCCTGCCCCTCCCTTCCCTGTTCTGACTGCTCCAGTACACTGTCGAATTGTCAATCTAACCTGCATCACCAGGCGCTCTCCAACCTGGCTGTCTACAACTGTAGTCTCATGGAATAACGGATTGCAGACCGCAAAAACAAGGAGACGACTTGGAAGTGAGCCAGGATGTAGGACTGAAGTGGTAAGTTCTGAAAATATGCGTCTCATTCCAGCATCGGTTGTACCTAGCAGCTAGGAAGCGCTAACGTTACTTACCGCCGGCTGGGTAACGTTAGCACTTGCTATTAGCCTAGCAGCACAGCTGCCTTTCATAGATATGAACAACCGATGAATGACGAAGGCACACATTTTCAGAACTTGTAACGTTAGTCCAACTTGCTGACTTCTCCAAGTCCTCATTTTGGTTTGGTCCGTGTAGCCTTTGCTAGGAGAGGCACACTTATAGTCACAAGCATTTGGGAAGTTAGCTAACTAGCTACATTAGCTGTTGTGTTGTGGCTTGAATGTGATGACAATAGTGTGAAGCTCCCCGGGCAGGGCGGGGAGCTGTAAAACAATTACCGTATATAAACGAGCAAGGGATTGTCAAAACGAATTTGACCATCGATAACAAACGTGACTTGGGCGTAACAAGCAAGGCTATCAATTGATATATCAACATCCCCCTAGCTATCTACAGCTCCGCTCGGCCCGGGCTGTGCCGGGACATTTCCTTCGGCGGCTGGCCGAGCAGGGCATCACGTACCGCGGCCGCCGTAACGTTACGCCCCGGGTCCGCCCGCTATGCCGACGTTAGGGTTAGGGTCTGGGGGAGGTTAGGTTTAGGCATCTATCTATCTATCTATCTATCTATCTATCTATCTATCTATCGTTATCTATCTAGATAGATAGACAGACAGATAGTCTTGCTTCTACAGCGCTAGCTTTCTGGGCAGAGGTTTGCAAACACAAAAACTCCTCGTGCTGCCCTCCTGGAGTATTTCCCGGAGGGTGGGGGTTCAGGGACAGGACCTAAAACAGAGCGTTTCAGACAGAGGCTGAACTGAAGGGGGCAGTGAGAGCCAGTACAAGATAAACAATGACTTTTTTCAACTATGAATGATGCAATAAGTTACTCTACTGGAGGCCAACAATAAAATAATAATAAGTCCAGGTACAGCAGATGTAAAATAGCCTTCTGGTGAACTCTGGTGCATTTACATTGTATGTTTATTAATGTGCATTGTCCCTGTTAAATAAACCTGAAATAAATCTCCATCACCTATGCCTCTACGCTGAAAGAAACCAGGCCCGCGGGAAGTAGGGGTGCTGCAGGTGCTGCAGCACCCCCTAGATTTTTTCCCCAAAAAAAAAAAAAATTTTTTTTTTTTTTTTTTTTTTTTTACAAATGTACCGGTAATTAAAAATATTTTGCAGTGCACTATGTTCCTTTCTTGTTTAAGAATGTTTCGGGAAATGAAAATGTAGCCTATTTAAATAGAATTATCAATAACAATCAAGGAAGTTACATGCTTGTAGGCTAGAGAAGAAGAAGCGCGCATGCACGCACATGTTGTGTTGAACCAACCAACAACCAATACGAATTGTTTAATCTGGCAATAAAGAAATGTGAACTTGACATGCTATTTTAATAGCCTACTCAAAAATGCACCTCCCACTATACAGCAAAGAGAGGAGTCAATGTTTCTTGATATATGCCATTCAGATCAGAATAATTAGTCTAGTCATTAAGTTTGCTGATAATATTTCTATCATGTTAAGTCTGTGTCATGTTAACTGGTGTATTCAGAGCAAATAGGGAGATATAGAGCATTATCATATCTCCCTCTTTGCTCTGAATGAGTGAGAAAAGGAGAAAATACTGAATAATTACATCACAACAGTATCCTAATGTTGATTTAAAATGAGATATTCCTCTAAATATGGCAAAAAAATGTAAAAAAAAAACGCCCAAATTTTTTTCGGTGGGGCCCTTGCGGGCCCCACCGAGAGTCCCTTCCTCCCAGCACCCCCTGCTTAAAATGACTTCCAGCGGCCCTGAAAGAAACTGTGAGTGTCTTGATATGCGTTGGACTTCGTCTTTGCCCTATACTGGCATTGAAGTGGCTTGGGAAAAACAGCCACTACACTACTCCAGCCCAGCAGTGGGCGCTGCGTCTTACCTGGATCCTCTCTGGTACACCGGTGCTGTCCATGCGGCTGGCCACGTTCACCGTGTTCCCCCAGATGTCGTACTGGGGTTTCCGGGCCCCGATCACCCCGGCCACCACCGGACCTATGTTAAGACCTAGAGAGATGTGCAAACAGAACCACCACCGGACCTATGTTAAGACCTAGAGAGATGTGCAAACAGGCTCGGTCCCAGAACAAAATGACTTAGGGCTGGATCTGAATTTAGTGGGGGTGCACTAGTAGCGACAGTGCGGGCTGGCAACAGCAATGAAAAATCGTGCAGGTGTTATGGATCCTGAGTGCCGATCCACAATCAGCTTTCCAGTCATACCCAATTCATGCAATTCCAAGACTGTTTAGGGACCCCAGTATGCAGAAATATTCAAATACAATAGGCGAAAATAATGCATGTATACTGCATGCAAAAAAACCTGCATGGGATTATTGGGCATGTCTGTAAATGGGAGACTGGTGAGAACCCGTTCTCATTCAGACACCTGAGGTGAGAGGTCAAAGGACCCCTTTGAAAATGGCCACGCAAGTTTTTGCTTCTTTCTCCTTGACAAAATTTAGCCTGACTTTGGAACATTAGTTCGTCCCCTTCCTGACAAGATAGAATGGCATGGTCAATAGATTCCTTAGCTCTTCTAGTTTCATAATATCATCAATATCTTCACTCTAGCTTTAAAAATAAGTCTGCGACAGCCTCTGAAAGAATATATACTGTACTCGGTGTACTGTAATACGAAACAAAGTACTGCACCATGAATGTGCCTGCTGGACTCTAACTCAGGAAAACAGACATGCTAAGATCAACTCCAAAATAAGATAACACCTACTCTTAGAAAATGATTCATATTGTAGCACAAAATGTAAACAATTTATGGTACTTTTTAAAAGATAGTAGGCAAAGTGATGACACTTATCTAGTTTTACAATAAGTAATATAGTTATATTTTAGAGAAATTGAATGATGTATGTCCAGGTAAAGTTTTTTATTTGAAATGTTTTTAACCCCCAAATGGATGAATAGCATTTTGGAAATTAACTCTTTAGTTCCACTTCAGCAAATGAACAAGAACATACAGGGTAGTTCCTCCTCTATTTCTTTCTCTATTGAGATTGATAAGACGTCAATATCAATCCCACAACATCTCCATCTATGTTTGCACACAACTGCCGATCAACCAAGCTCCTCTGTCCCTCACCTATCTTCATCTTGAAGTTGTTGAAGGAGTGTTCGTTGATGTACTTCATCTGGTCCATCAGCCTCATGGCGTAGTCGGCCAGCGCACGGATGTGCGAGCGGCCCGTCTTGTCGTAGGTGGAGTCGTTGAGGCCGGAGGCAACCATGTAGGTGGAGCCGATGGTCTTGATCTTCTCCAACTGGCGGAACTGGTCTTCACTGATGATCTGACCGTGGCAGGGAAAAGAGAGTAAAGCTTAAATTCAATTTTTCAAAAAGAGAATTTCTCAACAGATTCCCCCACCTCTTTTCCCCCTGCTGTCCCAGTCGTTGCTCCACCCCCTCTGCCAATCTGGGGAGACTATCTGATACATGTGCATCTGATACATATCCAGCCGTTTCTTTTCACCTGACAGTGAGGAGTTTCACCGTCAGGACGTAGCGTGTGAGAGGATCACGCTATTCCCCCCCAACTCCCCTGCCCCCAAACAGACCATAGGAGGCACTAGTGCAGCGACCAGAACACATACCTCCGGCTTCCCACCCGCAGACACGGCCAATTGTGCCTGTATAGTCGCCCAACCAAGCCAGAGGTACTGTAACACAGGGACTCGAACCTGCGACCCTCGTGTTGGTAGGCAAGGAATCTACCGCTGCACTACCCGGACGCCCAGGAAAGCTTCAATCACTACAGGACATGATAAGGTGACAGTGAAACCATCACTAAATGTTCTCTTTGTGTTACAGTAGCTTCCAAGTGCATGAAACGATAGTGAAATTAAACTAATCCTCATTTTACGTAGTAAAGTAAGGAATGCGCGGGACCCCTTTACGGAACCCTGTGGAGCACCCAACCCCACTTTAGGAACCCCTGATTCACGCATACACACACACACTTGCAGACACAGGCGTTCACGTCCCACCTCGTCGAAGTCGGCGATGATCTCGTTGAGCAGGCGGAGGCACTCGACGCCCTCGTTGTTGGCCTCCAGCTCCACGTAGAACTCGGAGAAGTTGCTGATGGAGGCGAACATGACGGCGACGCACTCGCACGACTGGTAGTAGAGCTCGTCGTTGCGGCGCTCGCGCTGCAGGAAGTGGGCGGCCACGTCTTTGGGCAGGATGTTGTGGAGCAGGCGGCGGTTGTAGGCCTGCAGCTCCTCCATCTCCTCCTTCTCCTCTGTGGCCTGGTGGGGCAGCAGAGGACAAGGCGGGCCCGTTAAGACTACTTACAGGAGAAGTGAGTACCGCCAAGGAGCACAACATGACTATCAGATATGGGGGTTGATCAATGCCACTGACTCAACCATTACTTTCAGGCGGTCAAAACTCATTTTGCAGAACAACAACTCCCCGACTGTTGGGATTTCAAGACACCTACTGGCAGTTTCACTTGCTCAGTGATCGAGGCCATGTGCCAAAAAGCGAATGACAAGGCAATATTATGAATATGGCATTGTGATATATTACCTCTTCACTCAGCGTTTCTGTTTGATCTCTGCTCTAATCACTCATCTGTATTGAAAGATTCTAGTTTATTTCCGGTGTCCACTTACTACCATAACTCAATGGAGGGTTCAAGGGTTGGGAGAGAGTCTGCCAGAGATTGTTCAGGAAGAGATATTCTATCGGTTGCCAATATAAGTCGATAACGGTCAGTTTTCTTCATGCCCCTTTAAGACTAGTAATGAGTGTTTTTTTTGCTGAAAAGCAAAAAGCATAAAGCAACACCACACACACACGCACACACACACGCACACACACACACACACACACACACCTGCAGCTTCCAGAGGAAGTCGAGCCTGGCGGTGGACTCCACCTGCTGTGCGTGAAGGTAGAGGGCGAGGATGAAGATGGTGATGACCACCGGGGTCATGATCTTCAGAGGGACCTTGGAGTCCACCACACAGCTGAGGGGCAGCATACACACATTCATGAGCAGTGTACATTATGCTACATGATCTTTTTGTTTAACAGTACAAATAAGCCAAAGACCAACAAAACAAACATACAAAACACACAAAACATACGTATACAGAACATCAGAAAACAGAGACAGAGTCTGGTGGTTGGGCAGACATGCAGACATTTGGGGGGAGGTTCTCATTACAAAAGTGTAAGAGGTATTAATACTGATATGTTGTGTTTCTGTTATGTATGTTTACCTATGTAATGTATATGTGTTGTGTTTCTGTTATGTATGTTTACCTATGTAATGTATATATGTTGTGTTTCTGTTATGTATGTTTACCTATGTAATGTATATATGTTGTGTTTCTGTTATGTATGTTTACCTATGTAATGTATATGTGTTGTGTTTCTGTTATGTATGTTTACCTATGTAATGTATATATGTTGTGTTTCTGTTATGTATGTTTACCTATGTAATGTATATATGTTGTGTTTCTGTTATGTAGGTTTACCTATGTAATGTATATATGTTGTGTTTCTGTTATGTATGTTTACCTATGTAATGTATATGTGTTGTGTTTCTGTTATGTATGTTTACCTATGTAATGTATATATGTTGTGTTTCTGTTATGTATGTTTACCTATGTAATGTATATATGTTGTGTTTCTGTTATGTATGTTTACCTATGTAATGTATATATGTTGTGTTTCTGTTATGTATGTTTACCTATGTAATGTATATGTGTTGTGTTTCTGTTATGTATGTTTACCTATGTAATGTATATATGTTGTGTTTCTGTTATGTATGTTTACCTATGTAATGTATATATGTTGTGTTTCTGTTATGTATGTTTACCTATGTAATGTATATGTGTTGTGTTTCTGTTATGTATGTTTACCTATGTAATGTATATATGTTGTGTTTCTGTTATGTATGTTTACCTATGTAATGTATATATGTTGTGTTTCTGTTATGTATGTTTACCTATGTAATGTATATATGTTGTGTTTCTGTTATGTATGTTTACCTATGTAATGTATATGTGTTGTGTTTCTGTTATGTATGTTTACCTATGTAATGTATATATGTTGTGTTTCTGTTATGTATGTTTACCTATGTAATGTATATGTGTTGTGTTTCTGTTATGTATGTTTACCTATGTAATGTATATATGTTGTGTTTCTGTTATGTATGTTTACCTATGTAATGTATATATGTTGTGTTTCTGTTATGTATGTTTACCTATGTAATGTATATATGTTGTGTTTCTGTTATGTATGTTTACCTATGTAATGTATATATGTTGTGTTTCTGTTATGTATGTTTACCTATGTAATGTATATATGTTGTGTTTCTGTTATGTATGTTTACCTATGTAATGTATATATGTTGTGTTTCTGTTATGTATGTTTACCTATGTAATGTATATATGTTGTGTTTCTGTTATGTATGTTTACCTATGTAATGTATATATGTTGTGTTTCTGTTATGTATGTTTACCTATGTAATGTATATATGTTGTGTTTCTGTTATGTATGTTTACCTATGTAACGTATATGTGTTGTGTTTCTGTTATGTATGTTTACCTATGTAATGTATATGTGTTGTGTTTCTGTTATGTATGTTTACCTATGTAATGTATAGGCTCTATGTAATGTATAGGCTCGTCAAAGTGCTATTGTGTCGGGGTCAGGGTGGGAATTTTGTCATTTTAGGGGCGTGGCCATTTAGCCTTCGGTGTCGCAATTTCTTTTAGGGCCACATGCCAGGGTACAAAGGCCATTTCTCCATTGACATCGTGAAGTGATATTTTTCTGAAATGTGTGTTAAAATGAGCCAATGACACATCCTTTGCCTAGGACAGCAGGCTACATTAAACTGACACCACTGATGATTTTAATTAAAGCAACAGACAGTAGCAGGCTGGTAACAGGGCACTGCCAAAGTGGCTTTAGGGATATCAGGGAGGGGAACAGAGGCCATGGCCTGTGTGTAATTCCCACCCTGGTCGGGATATGCATGTGTGTGTGTGTGTGTGTGTGTGTGTGTGTGTGTGTGTGTGTGTGTGTGTGTGTGTGTGTGTGTGTGTGTAGGGGGGTTAGTTGATAGGGAGGTTGGGTGGGAGTGGGGAGTGCGGGAGGGGGGAAGCGGGGGCCCCCAGATACAGTGACCGGCAGACTCTCCAGCCCCCAAAGCACAAGTGGAGGAGGCAGCGAAACAAGAGGGACAGAGAGGGACACATTATGCTACTCCCGCCAGAGCAAAACTACCAATTCATTTAAAACATGGCCAAGTAAGCCGCTGCAAGATGCATGTAGGGTGCAGTGACACTGTGACACAGATACAAGATGTATGTAGTAGTGATGTGACGTTCGCAAACGATCCGAGTCTATTGAACGGCTCTTTGCTATGAACGAAGGGAACCGAGTCCTGCCGTTCATTTTAATGTTGTGCCCAAATTTCACTGCCTGCCGCTCCCCCACCACACACACAGGTTAGACCTCCCTCCCTCTGCTAGTCCGCTGAGCAGGGAGGATAGGTGCGCTCGTTAATTGCTACCGGCGCATGGTGGGCGGACTCAGCTTAATATCAAAACGGGCTACGCCGCAGAGTGCATCTGCCGACTTTCTGGGCGGCGAAAGTGTTGCATGAATTGCATTCAAGGAAAGCCAACTTTATTTACACAACACATTTCATAGACGTAAATTCACTGACTAAGCGCAGATGGATATGGTGTCACCTTGTGTAAAGTTTACAATGCAGATCATTGACATTAGGTCTGGAACTAGGCCTACTGTGTAATTTAATGCTGCTGCAGTCCACAGATGCAAAATGAAATAGTGGTGGTAGATCAAATCTGATCCAAATCGTACCATATCATTATCCAATGATTTCACAGATAAACAGTATTGCCCGCCCCCTAAAAAAAAAAGAAAAAAAGGAACGAGGAGCCGCTATTTTGAACAGCTCTCGGAAAGGAACGGAGCCATAAGATCTGGCTCCCTTCAAAGAGCCGTAATTCCCATCACTAGTATGTAGGGTGCAGTGACACTGTGACACAGATACAAGATGTATGTAGGGTGCAGTGACACTGTGACACAGATACAAGCCACCCACTACATCTTGGCTCATCAGCCGAAGCATCTGCTGCCAGCAGGGTCATTACAGTGACACTTGTGCCAGTAGAGTGATAATGACGCCGCGTTAGCTTAATCAGATGGTGGAGCCGCGTTAGCTTAATCAGATGGTGGAGATGATGATTTAAGTCTCTGCGGGGATAAAAGTCCCCATCGCTCTCACCTTGTTCCATTGATGGGCTCGCTGTGAGGGGAGGGACAGAGGAGAGAGTCAAGTTAGAGTGTCTGGACACACAATCTGAGCGTTGCCTAAATACACACACACAGGTTACAGTAGTAGTTAAAATATAACTTAATACCACTTTTCAATAAGCTCTCTATCAAAACTCGGGATATAGTGTGGGAAAACAGCAGTTTTATTATGTTCTCTCTGTCTCTAGGGTCCAGCGTGGCTTCAGGGTCTGCTCTACTTCCTCGTGCCAGTGACGTCACTGGTACGAGGAAGTAGAGCAGATCTGGAAGCTGCGCCAAAGAATAGGCCGTGCTGTTCCCTTGCAACATCAGCACACAGATAATCTGCCATTTTGGCCAGGAGACTACCTCTGATTGGCTGTCATGGTTCTGTGCTCTTGTCCCATTGGCGGAAGGAGGCGTTTTCCGGGCCAAAATGGCGGCAGCACCAGGGCTTCGTCTCTTGCCAATACTCTTTGGCTGCACCAGCTCGTATGGCTACTATTCGAGCTACAGATTGTATTTAATCATTTCTGTATGCGCGCATCCACGGACAATCGCTTTGACCAGCATTAACGAGCGCTCTCGATGAGATTCTCCAGAGCTTCTGCCAGCAGATGAACGTGGAGCTCTCAGGAACATGGAGGGAACATGGAGGTAAACATTGTTCAACTGCAACATTGTAATGATACAAAGCTGGTTGAAAAGTGGCACAGATAGTTTTCCTTTAAGGCTACAGTAGTAGTGAAGTGACTCACATGCCGTTGGCCATGACCAGCAGGTCCTGGTTGTCGAAGAGGCCGACCATGGGCACCTCCATGACCAGCAGGTAGAGCAGCTCTATGAACAGCATGAGGAACAGCTTACCAATGCTGCTCACCTGCAGAAAGACTGAGCAAGCCAGTAGGCTGAGCAGCACGCAGCATGAGAAGTACTGAGGGAGGGAGAGAGAGAGGGGGGGAGAGATAGAGAGGGATGAGAGAGAGGGAAGGGGGGCGAGAGAGAGATACATGGAAGGAAAGGATATTAGTAAAGTTACATTCCTTTTGTTTGTGGTTGTGAAGATGTAAATGAGATAAATGATAGTTCTGGTCCTCCGTTTTGACTGGCTGAGTCATATCCAAAGGTGTTCTAAATAGCCTAGTCCTCGCTGAATGCACACATCAATATTGACGCTCTAACCCAGCGGTTCCCAACCTTTTCCAATTCAGGGCCCACTTGAAAATCTCAAAATGTTTCGCGGCCCACCTCTGCCCCCATTAACATGAAACATGTTGCAGAATTTTCAGTTACAGTTTTCAAGGAGCTGTCCATCAGCAAGTTTTTTTTTTTTTTTTTTTTTTTTTAGTGTGAGGATTTGGCGGCCCACTTGCAATATCTCCACGGGCCACCAGAGGGCCACAGCCCACTACACAGGTTGGGAAACACTGCTCTCTAACCAACCAAAAATCATCACTCATTCCTCTGCTTATGTGTTGCTTAGCAACTGCTTTGTTTAGCTACTCTAGAGAACTACAATAACTACATTGCTTGGTTGAAAAATTAATTAAAAGTGATTAATTATAAATATCTATTGAACATTTGTGGTCTTGTTATTGTGGTTTTAGAAAAGCACTAAGTTACTGGAGGCTGTGCTTACAGCTTTACTTTGTCCATTGCTCAGGCAGGAAGTGAGTGTGTGTGTGTGTGTGTGTGTGTGTGTGTGTGTGTGTGTGTGTGTGTGCGCGCGCGCGTGCGCGTGTGCATGTATATATGTGTTTAGAACACGGCTCTCTCGAATACTCGATTCTGATTGGTCAATCAACAATATTCACCGGTCATTATTTCTCGACAACCGACCGCTGCTCTGCCACACCTGGATTAATCAGTTGGTAAGAGCATTTTGTCTGCAGACACTACTAATTAGGCCAACCAGTTGCAGCTGTGGTGTCTTGTGTGCCAATTACGAATGAAACCGCTTTGTGTTGAAAACGCTATTAACACCTTGATTGCCAGCGACGAGTGTACTCGTCAAACACAATCCAGCTGTTAACTGCCAGCGACGAGTGTACTCGTCAAAAAAATCGATTTTTTTTTTTTGACGGTAGGTTGTGCATCTAAGCCTTTTACATCTCTTATATAGGTATTGGACGTGTACAACGTGTACAACCCATTCCACCGACCCACTAAGTGGCGACAAGGAAGGAGGAAGGCAAGCAAAAAGCAGTGTGACTGAAGCCATTCTCATGAAGGTGGATTGGCGAAGGCGCTTTCATTTTCGCGCTGATTGCTGGCGATGCGGGATTGCAAATTTACATAATACATTACAGGTGGAACACACTTTGAAACACGCAGCATAAATATGACCAGAATCGCAAAAGCTTCTCTCAACCAAAACTCCAAGAAGCAAGCGAGTCCATGCCGACTTCCTCAAACAGCAGCCGTGCAGACAGGCACAGGACAGCAGCAAAAGCACTGAGACTGTGACGGCCGCTGCAGCCAAGAAGAGGGAGGAGTTGAAGCAACTCTGCCTCTCGCTCTCTCCCTCTCTCTCTCTCTCTCTCTCTCGCTCTCTCTCTCTCCCTCCCTCCCTCTCTCTCTCTCTCTCTCTCTCCCTCTCCCCCTCTCACTAGGATTAAACCTAGTGCGTCTCCCTCCCGAGAGGGAGGGAGAGAGAGAGAGAGGGAGGGAGAGCGAGAGGGAGGGAGAGAGAGAGAGAGAGAGAGAGGGAGGGAGAGCGAGGGGAAGGGAGAGAGAGAGAGAGAGAGAGAGAGAGAGAGAGCGAGAGGGGGAGGGAGAGAGAGAGAGAGAGAGAGAGCCAAAAATGAATGGTTAAAGTGACAGTTCTATCGAATTTCACAAAAAGCCGTTTATCTCTGAATATTTTTTCTGACGCTAAAACCATGCTGTATTCAACTGCTAATGCTTACATAACTACTAACTCTACAAACTAACTCTTTTAGACAGAGAAAGTACACATTCTATTAGTACTTTTGAGATATTGTATGTTCACAAACTCCAAGCAGAAAATAATCCTCGGCTCTTGTAAAATGAGCCACAATCCTCAAAAAACGGCTTGGCAGAAGCTACCTACAGCAAGAAAAAAACGGCTGGCAGTCAATGTGTTAAAAAATCTATTTGAATAATTATTTTTGTCAGATTATTGAATGATTTAGTTGTAGGCCGTGTTCTAAGCGGGATAATGTATACTGAGCCGGTGATTACTGGAAATAATGACCTTCAGGTGAATATTAAGCCCTCCGCTGCGCGTCGGGCTAAATCATTCACCTGTCGGTCATTATTTCCCCAGTAATCACCGGCTCAGTATACATTATCCCTTACTTAGAACACGGCTCTCTTGAATACTCGATTCTGATTGGTCAATCAACAAGATTCACCGGTCATTATTTCTCGACAACCGACCGCTGCTCTGCCACACCTGGATTAATCAGTTGATAAGAGTATTTTGTCTGCAGACACTACTAATTAGGCCAACCAGTTGCAGCTGTGGTGTCTTGTGTGCCAATTACGAATGAAACCGCTTTGTCGTTGAAAACGCTATTAAAAAATCTATTTGAATAATTATTTTTGTCAGATTACTGAAATAATTTAGTTGTAGGCCGTGTTCTAAGCGGGATAATGTATAGTGAGCCGGTGATTACTGGAAATAATGACCTTCAGGTGAATGATTAAACCCTCCGCTGCGCGTCGGGCTCAATCAATCACCTGTCGGTCATTATTTCGCCAGTAATCACCGGCTCACAATACATTATCCCTTACATATATATTATATATATATCCATTATCAGCTCGTCTCATCTGGGGAAGCTGGCTTACAGACTTTTTGAATAGATATCTTTGGTCAGTGTTGGTCAATCATAGACTGTCAAAAGAGATGGACAGAGTGAGTGTGACATCACCCATTGGTTTGTGGACTTGGTTCAGCCATCTTGGTTAGGACAGCTGATGTGATACCAGGGCCGCCTGCTATTGCTCCGGCGAGCTGCGTGATCATTCGACAGGTGACCTGTCAATCACGCCCAAAACAGACTTTTTTCCCGCATCTATTTTACACTAAATGTGCGAGTTATATAAAAGTTCACCGTGCGTACAGTTGTCAGAAAAGATGACCAAATAGAGACCAAAACCATTTTTTGAACCAGGCTGTAAACACGTTTATTTATGCTGCAAAGTCAGGCATTTTAACCTGGGGGTGAATGAGGAAACGACTCCCTTTTGGAGCCAGCCTCATGTGGCCATTCGAGAAACTGCAGTTTTTGGTCTCAATGTGACCAAACAAAACTGCCCCGTCGTCACAAATACAGTACACAATGAAAATGTCTCCTGCTGTAAATACGAGGCACTGGGATAGAGTGCTGCTTGTAACCGATTCACTTTACTGCATCAGGCGAATTTCTTGCTTGAGTTGAAATATTTCAATGCCTCTTCGCCTGAATTTGAGCCAACTACAGTAAAATTGCATATCTTCGCCTCCTCCCATTGACTTGCATGCTTTTGTTTCCTACCTCCAAATGCGCATATTGCTGAAAGAAACTTTCTGCTGCTCTAAAATAAGGCGTGGAGGTTATTTGGAATGAGAAAATGACGCACGCGAATAAGCACGGACACACACAGGCCCTACCTCAGGAAAGCTGCAGATGGACGAGTGGTCTCCACAGTGGCTGTGCTGGGTGTCCAGGGTCAGGTTGAGGAGGGCGAGGTGACAGGCGCTCACACTGTCCAGGCTGATGTTGAGCTCTGAGCTGATGCACGTGTGCAGGTCACGGGTGCTGCAGGTGAACTGAGGGGGTCAAGGATTCTTATTATTTATCAGCATTATTATCCCGTCAAAGAGGTGTACAATATCATGCTCTCCTTCACCTTGTTTGTGTTTGGTCGTGGAAGAAAAGAGCCGTAACGTAACGAGCCATGAAGCAAAACGAGCCCTTACTCTCTGGGGACTCTCGTTAGTGGCTTGATTTGATTTGAGGAAGAACTTACGATGTTGATGAAAGCAGAAAGAAAGACCATGACGATGGTGAAGACGCCCACCAGGGTGCTGTTGAGTCTGGACTGGACTATCTTCTTGGACAGGGTCTGCAGAGGGACCGGGAAAAACTACAAGACGGAGAGGAAAGGAGGGAGAGAGATAGAGGGAGGGAAGAGAGAGAGAGGGAAGAGAGAGAGAGTAAGTGCACTCACGCCCTTTTGGCCCTGATAACTTCTTTTCCAAATAAAATAAAGATGGACAAATATTTGTTTTGAATGTCCAAATATTGTCCAGCAAGTATACAGTAATTGTCATCCACATGTTTATGAAGTTTTCATATTAAAGATTGAATCTAATAATCAAAGTTCAGGACAACGTGTGGTCATGTGTTGTTTTGTTTCTCCGGTAAAGGTGGTCAGGTCATGTGACTTCCTGTCTGGTTCTCACCCCTCAAAATAGCCTAGAGAGCATTAAGAGGTCCACTCCACAAGAGAAGAAAGAAAGTAGGTGGCACACTGAAGAGCTCCAAGTTCACTTCATGATGAATGGACTGCAAGTGCGTGTCATGTGTGTCTCCTTCTAGTTCTGCACAAAGCCATGATGACTCAACAGTCAAACACACAATGACAATCCTTTAACCTTTTACTTTCCTCGGGGCTTGTCATTAGCCACAGTCAAGAAGAGCAGGAAGTGAATGGAGAAAAGAATCGTGGGGGGACGCTGTGGTTTTGGACGTCATCGCTCCTGCTGATGTCTCAAATTGTCCTCACATTTCTTTCAAAAATAGAATAAAAATAGAACGAGGCAATTGCTACTGTCTCTCTATCGAAGGCTACTGGCTGCAGTCCTGAGTCTGACTCATACCATCATGAAAGTGTAGAGAGACAAAGTGAACGTCACTTCCTGCTTCAGCACTGCACCAGAGGTTTTTATCCGCCATTTATTTTCCCATAGACATTTTGTAAAATGCTTGTAAAAAATAGTTTTACTTCGTCAAACCAAACGGTTCAGCTATATTTAGAATCGGGAGAGACCATAGATGCAGACCATTTCAGACGATTTCACTCTGACCAAAACTTAAAAAACGACATTGTTTTTTTTTCTTTAAATCCGCAATTTCTTTTAACGTTTTGGTCCGAGTTAAATGTTATGTGGTCTCTCCTGTTTCTAAAATATATCTGAACCGTTTGGTTTGAACAAGTAAATCTATTTTTATAAGCATTTTACAAAATGTCTAATGGAAAATAAATGGCGGATGAAAATCTCTGGTACAGTGCTGAAGCAGGAAGTAGGCGGTCACTTTGCCTCTCTATAGTTCAAATTAACTTGATTTGCAAAGAGCGTAGTGGAACCTTTTATATTATTTTCAGGCAATTCAGTGGAAGAAAAACCATATTTCATGATTTAAAAAAGAAGACGTTTGAAAACGGGTCAGGGTTTACAGCAAATAGAGCGAGGCAATTACTAACTGTCCGTCTATCGAAGGCTACTGACTGCAGTCCTGACCGACTCATACTTTACCCGTAGCTACACACATGTCCGCACGAATTGGAATACATACGTCACACACACACACACACGCCTGGCAAAATCAATGCAGCCTCCCAGGCATACGCTACTCCTGCTGTTAGCGCAGCATGTTGTCATGTTGTCAGACCCATGATAAATGCGCAATTCACAGATAAATAAATCTGTGTCACAACCTGTCTGGAGGGGAGGGGCTGTGATTTAGTAGAGCTATAGATAGGAGGATGGTTTAGTAGAGCTATAGATAGGAGGATGGTTTAGTAGAGCTATAGATAGGAGGATGGTTTAGTAGAGCTATAGATAGGAGGATGGTTTAGTAGAGCTATAGATAGGAGGATATGGTTTAGTAGAGCTATAGATAGGAGGATGGTTTAGTAGAGCTATAGATAGGAGGATGGTTTAGTAGAGCTATAGATAGGAGGATATGGTTTAGTAGAGCTATAGATAGGAGGATGGTTTGCCAATATCCAGAGAATTACAGTTTGGCAGCGAACTTCATTCTATGAGCTCAAACGCATCATGGGATGAGTGTTCGCTACTGAAGCAGCAAAACACAACTACCGGTACAAACTCAGGATCGAGGGAAATTGCAACAACAATGAACCCAGATGTATGTGGCAAGGCGTACAGGCCATCACAGATTATAAAATGGAACTTCAATCAGGAGAGACTAGATACCAGATAATTAATAAAATAATATTTATTACAATAGTAAATGAATGATGAATTACAGAGAATATGATGAGAATGAGGTATTGTTAATAGTCTTTGGTGCTTAGACACCACAGGGAGATATTGAGATAGAGCTGCATCAGCCATGAGCAGCAGCCAGATAGATCCCCCTGTAGAGTCTAGATACTGGTGGTGGTGATGGTGATGCCTCTCCTTCTGAGACTGATGAGACTCTTCAGACTGAAGAATCTGATGGGTCTGTGAAGACTGGGTGGAGAAGAGGAGGTGGAGGGTGTGAGACTGTTAGCAGCAAGGTTGGGAGGCTGAATGGAAACAAGCATATTTAATAGGACAACAGCCATGTGATAGGCTTACAATGAGGGGTGAAAAGCAATGTGATAGGCTTACAATGGAGGTGTGTGGGATGAGAGGTGATGTGACGCCATGCTATTGGATAATAGAGACCAGGCTGCAAACAGCTGATTATTCAATTGAAGCCCGGAAGTTTGAGCATGTGAGCAGATTTGAAAGTGTGGAGAAATAAGAAGTGAACTGAGGAAGTGTAAAGTGCAGATTATAGTCTTCCTGACTGAACTTACATTAGAACTACATATAGCATGACTGTAAGCAGCCGCTTCAACACGCAGTAAGGAAATAGGCTGCCAATAATGATAACAAATAATGTGATGCCCATATTATTACACTAGCCGGGTGGTAGAATCAAGTTGTATTTTCAGCTCTATATTTACATTTTCAATGATATACAGTAGAGCAGGGGTGCCCAACCAGTCGATTGCGGTCTACTGGTCGACCGTGGACTGACCCCAGGTCGATAGCGTGAAAAATCGATTATAAAAAAATTATAGTAAATAAATAAATAAATAAAAATAAATAAATAATCAAATAAAATATAATGGAAGTACATGCAGTTGTTTATTTTAATTATGGATCATAATACAATGCAATTCCAAATGCACTTTTATTTTAAAAGTAGCCACACAGTGAGAAAAAAGAAAGTGAGAAAAAAAAAATCATGTATTGAGGAAAAAAAGTGATGTATCGATTTAACATGCATCGAGATGCATCGATAATCGTAATTGAATCGAATCATATCCCTCTGAATCGTAATCGAATCGAATCGTGAGGCCAGTGAAGATTCACAGCCCTAATATCAAGTGGTTGTGGGACAACGAGAAAGTGTTGTGAGGTTAGTTACTGCAGGCTGGAAACGATGTGTGTGCGTTTGCGATGTTGAAACTGGACTGGTAGATCTCGGGAGGCTGGCTACTTGAAAAGTAGATCTTGGGTCAAAAAAGGGTGCAATATATCGCAATATGCATCGTATCATAAGGTATCGTGATACAAGTGTATCGTGACCCATGTATCGTGATACGTATAGTATTGTGAGTGTTAGGGTTGCTGTGAGACTGGTGGATTTACGTGCGGATACTTAATGCCCAAGACCCACTTGGTAACTGAAGTCTCGATAACTAGGAACGCTGTAGCACTTGAAAGCTGAGTCTGCAAGGTTCGAAGATGGGAACTGTTGCAGAAGGTTGCCGTGAGGTTAGTCTATGAACAACTGCAGAGGACTTGCAGAGCAAACCTTTATAGGTCCCGAATATGACATCACCTTGTGTTATGACATCATCAGTGAGACCATCCGAGAGGCATGACTTAAGACACTTATGAATCATGACATCATCCATCTGTGACATCATCAGTGATCTATGACATCATAGTAGGAATGATGACATCATCCTAACAGTGAGGTCCTTGCTAATACCCACCCTAAAAGAGATTGTAGTGGACGAGATGAACAGATCTCGGCCCAGTGTTCATTGATGGCGCGGCCATAAGTTTTCAATTCCATCACTCAGGACTTCCCCTGGGCCATATACACTGCCACTGTCATTGGGAAGGCACAACAACGCCTCTACTTCCTGAGGAGGCTGAGGAGAGCCAGACTGCCCCCAGAACCTTCTTGTCAACTTTTACCGGTGCGCAGTGGAGAGGATCCTGACATACGGTATCACAGCATGGTATGCCAGCTGGCAGCTGCACCAGGAAGGAACGGATAGCTCTGCAGAGGGTCATCAAGACAGCCCAAAACATCATTGGGATACAGCTACTGGCAGGCGAGGACATCTACCAGGGCAGGGCCACCAGCATCACCCGTGACCCCACTCACCCTGCCATCACCTCTTCCAACTGCTGCCCTCTGGAGGCGATACAGGACAATACATGACTGAAAAACAGCTTCTTCCCCAAAGCGGTCAAATCATTGAATATGGCCTGACATCCCCCCCCCACACACACACACAAATACACCCAAACAAACACACCCAAATACACACAAACAAACACACCCAAATACACACAAACAAACACACACAAATACACACAAACAAACACACCCAAATAAACACAGACACACACAAATACACCCAAACAAACACACACAAATACACCCAAACAAACACACTGCGTGCTCATTTCTAGCTTCTTGCGGCGCATGCGCGCAGTTAAGCATTCTGAACATTCTCACGGCGTTCCGCACTGCGCGGAACCCCTCCACCTTATGATAGTGAGATTGCTCTAATTATTTTATATTGATATAATTGCTCTTTTATATCGTTTCTACTCAGGGAGCGCCATCGTAATTATTTCATTGCATTGTTGTCTTGCACGGCAGTACAATGACAATAAAGTTTCTTGACTTGACATCTTGACTTGAAATGTGAACGACAATTGAGAGAGAAAATACCATAACCAGCAAGACCACAAAAATCCTGCATCCGTGATTAGCTCTGTCATTTTGGGAGAAAGGTTTACAAGCTTCAAGCTGTATTTTTCAGCATATTGTGAATTATGATCAACACAAAAGATTTTCGATGTGATTTTGATGACATTTACACGTCCTTAAGGTCTCCCTTTTCCGGTCTTGATTACATTTCTGAAGATATTTCGGTGACCGAAGTTTCTCGTCTGACATCTGGGAGGAGGATGCAGGTTATTGGGTGAGTCCATGCATGCAAAGCGTAGGAGATCACTCACCCCGAAACACGAGTAGACAGCTGAGACGAACATGACGGCCATCAGGACGAGCAGGCAGAGGATGAAGAAGCCGATCATCAGACTGGAGCTGCGGAAGACAAAGAGAGAGGAAGATGAATGTGTGTGTGTGTGTGTGTGTGTGTGTGTGTGTGTGTGTGTGTGTGTGTGTGTGTACATGCATGAATGCGTGTGCTTTCTGCCTCACTTAAAGTGTATGCTAAAGCAGCTATTCTCAACCACTGGGTCGTGGCCCACTGGTGGGCCTCAGAGCACCATGTAGTGGGCCACGAAGGCAGTGGTATTGCCACATATATTAATAAAAATAAAATCAAAAAGTGTGATTACAGCTAGTTATTTATTTATTTTTTACATCTAAATGTCCTCAAGAAATCCATAGATCAAAAACTTCCAATTAAAATGCATACTTTCATTGACTTTTTTTCCTCTCTCTTTCATTTATCTGGGAAGGTGGTCCTCGGGACTGTTTTAACAATCAGAAGTGGGCCTTAAGTTACAAAAGGATGAGAACCCCTGTGCTAAAGTGTTAGTGTGAAGCAATGGAGCGAATGATCTGTGGGGACATGTGGATGATTTTGCTGTCCACGTCCTTGACGCCTACTGTGAGTGAAGGGCAATATTGACAGGAGAGCCTGTGGGGAGTCATAGTGCCAGTAGAGCTGGTAAGAGGGACGCAGTTTGGTGGAGGACGCGCATGCTTTGATATGTCCTTTTTTTACCCTAGGACCAGTGCTAAGTTCTTGTCTGAGAGAACAGGCTGGAGTGCTTTGAGGTGAGGACTCACTGTGGTACGACGACGATCTGGATGAAGCAGATGAACAGAAAGACGAGAGAGACGCAGGCCACATAGTCCCCGAACCTGGAGTCCACCTGCTTGGAATACTGCAGGAGGGGGAGGACAGAACAGAACAGAAGGAGGTTTGAGCCAAGGTTATTATAGTTACTGTAACTAAAACTAAACTAAAAACTAGGTGTGTGTGGGGTGGGGGGAGAAACATTTTATTCAACGGAAATAAAATAAATAAATAAAAACTAGACTTTAGAAAAATTAAATAACTGAAATGATACTGTGTACTTACAAAATTAACTGAAATAAAATAAAATAAATTATACAGAAATTGTCTTTAGTCACAACAACAACATGCGCTCTAAGTACGCACTCTGTAGCACTACCATGACAGAGAGAGAGAGGAGGAGGGGGAGAGAGAGAGAGGAGGAGGGGGGAGGAGAGAGAGAGAGAGAGAGGAGGAGGGAGAGAGAGAGAGAGAGAGAGGAGGAGGGGGGAGGAGAGAGAGAGAGAGGAGGGGGAGAGAGAGAGAGAGAGGAGGGAGGGAGGAGAGAGAGAGAGAGAGAGGAGGGGGGGAGGAGAGAGAGGGAGGAGGGAGAGAGAGAGGAGGAGGGGGGAGGAGAGAGAGAGAGAGAGGAGGGGGGGGAGGAGAGAGAGAGAGGAGGGGGAGAGAGAGAGACAGAGGAGGAGGGGGGAGGAGAGAGAGAGAGAGAGGAGGGGGGGAGGAGAGAGAGAGAGAGAGAGGAGGGGGGGAGGAGAGAGAGAGAGGAGGGGGGGAGAGAGAGGAGGGGGGAGAGAGAGAGAGAGAGAGGAGGAGGGGGGAGGAGAGAGAGAGAGGAGGGGGAGAGAGAGAGAGAGAGGAGGGGGGGAGAGAGAGAGAGAAGGAGGGGGAGAGAGAGAGAGGACAGGGAGAGAGAGAGAGAGAGAGAGAGAGGAGGGGGGAGGAGAGAGAGAGGAGGGGGAGAGAGAGAGGGGGGGGGGGGAGAGAGAGAGAGGAGGGGGGGAGGAGAGAGAGAGAGAGAGAGAGAGAGAGAGAGAGCGTGTCCCTGGCTTCACCACGACACCTTAAGTTGTTGTTGGGCAGGCAGTGTGCTGTCCTCCATTATCGGACAGGTTGAGAGCGTGGGGTCAAGAAGAGAAGAGTGATTGAAAGTTGAGAACGGGTCTCAACTCTCTCCTCTTTTTCCTGCCCGCTTTCGCCCCTAATCTCCACTCTAACCCTGCCTCCACTCTGCCTCCACCCTGCCTCCCCGCCTGTCCTTTCACTTCTCAAGCTGTTTACTTCCTGTTGACTGTGGTAGCCATCGCTCTCTCTCTCTTTCTCTCTCTGGCTTTGATTGACTCGCCCAAAGGACTGTGGAGAGAGAACAGGGGAGAGGCTTTTTGCACCGGAGAAATTGCTTGCCATGGTCAATTATTTGGTCCTATTTTGGCACAGTGAAGTGTGTGTGTGTGTTTGTTTGTTTGCGTGTGTGTGTGTTAAGATGACCAGATTTCTCAAATGAAAACACACACACACACACACACACACACACACACACACACACACACACACACACACACACACACACACACACACACACACACACACACACACACACACACACACACACACACACACACACACACACACTTCACTGTGCCCCTTTACAAAATGTCAATGTGTTCCAGCAGCATTGGCCTGGCCTTCTGAAGCTACAGCGCCGGATGTTTTATGAAAAGCCTCAGATCTCAAAAAGTAATTTCCGAGTCCTTCTGTAAGTGCTTTTTCTTTTTCCCAACATTGTATTTATTGTTTTGTTTTCAAACGTCACATTTAGACATTTATACAAATTACAATACAAACATCCCATACATATCCCACCTCCCTCCCCTCCCCACAATAGCACAACAGAAAAATAAACAAACATACAAAACAAAAACAAAAACACACCGACAGACAGACCATGATTCTTCTGGGGGCTGACTAATTTAGCTTACACTTTTCAGTTACATCTTCCGGTACATAGAATGGAATACAGAGAGCAAATGGAATAAAGAAGCCCAAAAACAAAATGCAGATGAAAATAAACAGTCAATCTTTCAACCCGTCCCAGGCGCTTCCATCATGTCGGCCACATCTGTCTGTAAGTGCTTTTTCAATGTTTTCCTGGAAGAGCAGGAAACAGCAAAACATGTAAACACTTGTTGGATGCCTGGATCCAAACATAGACATGTGATGCCTATTATGCTTTTAACCTGCCCGTAAGCCTCCCGCAACCTTTTTGCTTGAATGGTTGGCCAGTGGGCACGTCTGTAAAGGGTAGACTCGTGGGTAGGCCATGTTCAGACTAGGAGGCCAAATCTGATTTGTGAACTTTAATGACCTATTAATGATTCTATCCAGATTGGTTTTATGAGTCTGGACACTCCAAGTCTGATTTGTGTCACTTGTCCCAAACCACATATGGAGGTCTGGACACACAGATCCGACTTGAACACTTGCCCAAATCAGATCTGTGGCAGTGCGGACACACTCCCAAATCAGATTTGGGAAACCAATCAAGATAATGATGATTAATGACTTTAGCAGCAAATCGGATTTGCCTGTAATGTGAACATGGCCATAGAATCCATTTTCATTCAGATACCTATATTGAGGTGAGAGGTCAGGGGTCCCCTTTGAAATTGACCATATGCCGGTTTTTCATTGTTGGTCCCAATGGATGCTGTAGGTCTTACAGTTTCACACCCTATAAGTATCTTCACTCAAGATTTAAGAATGAGCCTGCTAGAGCTAGAGTCATATCGGCCGCAGACGCCAGTTCATTTTCAGGGACAGCTCCAGCCGGGGACAGGTCACCAAAAACGGGGACTGTCCCCGAAAATCGGGGACGTCTGGTCACCTTAGTGTGTGTGTGTGTGTGTGTGTGTGTGTGTGTGTGCGTGTGTGTGCGTGTGCGCGTGCGCGCACGCTTGCCTTCTTCTCTAGGTCGGGCTCTCGGAAGGTGAGCAGGAACTTCTTGACGTGCTCGGAGCGCAGGCGGTCGATGCTGCGCGCGTCGATGGCCCGGCCCAGGAACTCGTCCACCTCGTCCTCTGGGTTGAGGTTGTCCTGCGTGTTTCTGAAAATGAAATGTCTAGATAACACAAGATGAGACCGCTTGTTTACCTCTCAGAGGGAAGTTTGCTGTTAATACCATTTTCACAAGGCAGGAGCAACAGCAAACTAAACAGTGCAAGTAGGTGCAGTCAGTGATATTAAGAACCAAAGTGGAACGTCACTTCCTGCTTCAGCACTGTACCAGAGACATTTATTTTTCCCATTTTGTAAAATGCGTATAAAAATAGTTTTACTTGTTCAAACCAAACGGTACAGATATATTTAGAAACAGGAGAGACCGCATAACATTTTACTCGGACCAAAAACATTAAAAAAATGCGGGTTTAAAGACATTTTTTTTTTCTTTTTTTAGTTTTGGACAGAGTTAAATGTTCTATGGTCTCTCCTGAATTCTAAAGATAGCTGAACCGTTTGGTTTGATCAAGTAAAACTATTTTTATAAGCATTTCACGAAATGTATATGGGAAAATAAATTGCGGAAGAAAATCACTGGTACAGTGCTGAAGCAGGAAATGACGTTCACTTTGCCTCTCTATAGTCCAAGGTTAGGTATGCGCAGGTTTCATAAAAACAAATGTCACATGACTTTTTAAACCATCCATAGCACCTGGAAAAAGGATTAGAAAAAGGACAAACTAGGCTTTAGGATCCTCTACGTCTTTTCTGGGGACCCACATTTGAACTTTTAAGCATTTAGGCGAAGTTAACAGGCCCTCATTTTCCCCTCTGATCAGAAAAACAATATACTTATTTTAAATAAAAGTCTATGGAAATGTCTGTCAAATTGATTTGGCAACCCAAATAAAATGTCTCTATTTATATAACCCTAACCCGAACATTTCATGACAGTTCATGTTAAAACAACAGGTCTAAAATCATGATTTTTGGGAACAGGTGTGTGTACACACACAGTATGAATCTTTAAAAAAAATTGTACCAGGCAGGAAGAAGCTGCTCAGTAATGTCTTTCAAAATGACACCAGAGAAGACAGCAGCGACATGGACTTGTTCATACAAATACTGATCTGATCTTGTATGGATTGATCTATAGCCTGGCACCTGATGCAGTGACAGGTATGGGTCTCTAGTCAACAGAGAAGTCCTGGGTCTCAAACCAGGAGTCATTGGCTTTCAGAGAATCAGTTATAGTGCGGTCCGGATTAGGGCTGCAACTAACGATTATTTTCATTATCGATTCATCTGTCGATTATTTTCTCGATTAATCGATTAGTTGTTTGGTCTATAAAATGTCAGAAAATGGTGAAAAAATGTCGATCAGTGTTTTTCCCAAAGCTCAAGATGACATCCTCTAATGTCTTGTTTTGTCCACAACCCAAAGATATTATAGTTTACTGTCATAGAGCAGTAAAGAAACTGGAAAATATTCACATTTAA
>NC_139629.1:6682270-6689770 GCF_964638095.1 Poromitra crassiceps
AAGCAAACTCCCTGTTTCCTCAAGTGCTGCAAACGGCTTGAATGGTTTTTCTTGCCGACCTGTCTGTCTTGTAGACTATGTGAAAATGCAAGAGGGTGAGTGTTGCATCGAGACATATATAGCCTCCCTTTTGTGGGGAGAAATACATTGAAAACTAGTCAGATATGACTTAAATGCCACTTGTAATCATCAATTAAACGGACCATTTCCCAATGTTTCTAAACCAAGATCCCCCATGTCTAGATTAGAAGGTACTGTCTGGCACAGATCCTGCTCTGGCTCGCCGGACATGGTCCAGACTTCATGTTTAGAAGTGGCTACTGTGTGCTGCAGGATTGGCTCAGTGGGGAGAAGTCAATCAATAAAGATGAAAGTCTATTGTCCCGCTGCTCTGTGAGCATCACACCACAGCTGTCCTTTCAAGCCTTTCATCATTCTGTCTGCAGAGAGTGCGACCCTGGTAGCCTGGGAGAACCCAGCCTTTCATCATTCTGTCTGCAGAGAGTGCGACCCTGGTAGCCTGGGAGAACCCAGCCTTTCATCATTCTGTCTGCAGAGAGTGCGACCGTGGTAGCCTGGGAGAACCCAGCCTTTCATCATTCTGTCTGCAGAGAGTGCGACCCTGATAGCCTGGGTGAAGCCAGCCTTTCATCATTCTGTCTGCAGAGAGTGCGACCGTGGTAGCCCGGGTGAAGCCAGCCTTTCATCATTCTGTCTGCAGAGAGTGCGACCCTGGTAGCCCGGGTGAAGCCAGCCTTTCATCATTCTGTCTGCAGAGAGTGCGACCCTGGTAGCCCGGGTGAACCCAGCCTTTCATCATTCTGTCTGCAGAGAGTGCGACCCTGATAGCCTGGGTGAAGCCAGCCTTTCATCATTCTGTCTGCAGAGAGTGCGACCCTGGTAGCCTGGGTGAAGCCAGCCTTTCATCATTCTGTCTGCAGAGAGTGCGACCCTGGTAGCCTGGGTGAAGCCAGCCTTTCATCATTCTGTCTGCAGAGAGTGCGACCCTGGTAGCCTGGGTGAAGCCAGCCTTTCATCATTCTGTCTGCAGAGAGTGCGACCCTGGTAGCCTGGGTGCACCCAGCCTTTCAACCTGACCTCACAGACTACATCTAGTGGAGGCTGGGTTTACCCAGGCTACCACCCTGGGGCCACGCAGCCCACACTCAGCACTACAGATCAAAGGCTTATAGGTGTTAGCAGCATCACCGGATGAGAGTGAGAATGAGAGGAGATGCGGGAAGGAGACTTTGACTTTCACAATTTGTCTTTGGATAGCTCAGTTTCCTATAGGACTTCATTCTGAATTGACAGCACAGTCTTCACCTAAAACTGGTTTCCAAACACCTGATACAGCAGGTCAAGCTTTACTTTTGGTGTTGGTTCATGTTGCCTAAACAAGAGCTTCATAAAGATTGAGCTTCTTGACTGAGCTTACCTGTGTTATTTGTCATTTTGCACACTTCCACTGACAAGCGGACACTTTTGGACACTGTGAACACTTTTTTTATATTTATTCTATCTTATTCTATTTTAATACTTTATTACTTCTACTTTATTACCTTTCTTATTTTACTGTTTGCTTTAATTGCCATTTACACACACTGTTTGCCCTATTTAACTGTTTCCTTATGTTGTTTGCTGTGCTGTTGTGCCATATTTGTTCACACGTGTGTAAAATGTCGTAAATGTTGAATGTTGAATCTTTCAGGTGTACCAGAGAGTAATTCACGTACGTTGTGTCATACTGTGTCAGCATATTGAGCAAAACTTTCAAAATGAAAGTCCTCCAAATAAAAGTCCTCTAATTTTGCAACACACCTTGAATTTAGTCATGCATATTGTCTCCTCTGACTCTCATTCTATGACTTATATGTTATAAACTGGAATGTGAAGTGTTGTATAGACATACAAATTATTTGATGAAATTCTTAACTCCTGTTGCGTCGGGGAAATCTTGATAAATAAAAGCTGTTAGACAGGAAGATGCTGACAGTATTGCATCATTTGCCAAATGATGTGACCTGCTCTGACAAAATCAGTCACATTGAGCCCAAAACACATTTTGAGTTTTAGACACTGTTGGAAAGAGGAGAATGGAAGCTTTCTGGTGATATCCAAATTATCCTTGTACTCCAAAGATTGACTGAGATGCATCCCTTCATGTCTTGGCTGTTTCCAAACTATGTTTTTGAGAAAAAGCGCCTCAAAGTAAGCTAGATCTGCTTGTCAACCTACATTTATGAGCTTCAAAACTATATTTAGCGTTCGAATTTCACAATAACCTTTACACAGAATGAAAGCCAAGGCTTTATTTGACTAAAATCTGGTTAAACCCTAGCCTGCTAAACCAGCCGCTCACGTGAACTCACATTTCATTTCGTTCTGCAGGACCGTCTGGCCTCAAGCCCTGGCTGGGAGGGCTGTAAGCAGAAACTGCAAAGTGGAAGAGCCAATCAGTGACTACGCTCAGTGCCCTGTGATTGACAGCGCAAGTTGGCCAATCAGGAACGCCACTAGCACTGCACTAACAAAACAATAATGGCCGCCTCCTTGCCTGTCCGTCTCGAGGAGTAATGTCAAAGTTAGTCTAGTTTAAACAGCCATAAAGTGCAGTTATTGCAGAAACTAGACTCAGTAACAACAATTAAACAAGTACAGGAGTATCGCCGCAACCGCGGAGTTTCTCGGCGGAAAATATGTTTTTTCCGTTCTCTTGAGTGGATTTGGGTTTGACTGGATCCAACGCTGATTGGCTGAAGGAGTTGTCTGTCAAGGCAAGTACACCCGACAAACCTCCGCCCACTGCTAAACACTGGCTGAAGGCTTCAGGCCAGACGGGAACGAAGAACAAAATGAAATGTAAGTTCACGTGACCGGCTGGTTTACCAGGCTAGTTAAACCCCAAAACAGCCAAAATCAATATTTTCGCATAAAAATCACGTTTCTACACAAACGGGCCTGTGCTACATGTGACTGATTTTGTCACATTATGCTGAACACCAGGTTCAGAATCGGCAGCCTCACCATCCTCTTCATCTCCTTGGAGACCTGGTTGCCCCCCAGGTGGTTGTAGAAGGGCCGGTCGGTCCAGTGGCCAGTGTTGTGGGTGACAGAGTTTGTCCTCTGGCGGTTCATTTTGGCAATCATGGCCTTCTCCTCTTTCTGCAAGAGACAAAGGTATGGTTCAGTGTATTAGCAGAAATAAAATGCAGTTTAATATCCCTGAAACAAATAACAGGCACAAAACGCTGAGCTATGTTGCCACGCTTCCCCGTCCTCGGTTTCCATGTCTTTCTCTTCACTGCAACATCTAGTATCCTAAAAACTAAGACCAGATTTTGTTGCATCATTTAAGCACAGAACCTATTATTCAGCGAAGTTGCACGCCAATGTTTTAAGAGGAGTGTGTTTTAAGAAAGTCTATGTGTGTACTAGATTTCGACTAGATCAGAGATTCAGACCATCAAGTTCAGGGTTAAAATCCTTCATCACTGTCTTTTTCTAACCTGACATTGCCAGATGGGGGAGGTATTGTTTGTTTTCACAAACCAAACCGTGCGAGATCTCGCGAGGCAATCCAGCTTGCTTGCAAGGTTAGTCTTTTTCAGGATCCTTCTTTGAACACTTTGGTAACTTCATTATGTTACCATGTCTTTCTCTTTGAAGAACATCTATGCCGTGCCCTTTGTGCTAGTAGCATTCTCTTCTCTCTCTTCATTCTCTTCCTCTCATGAGACCTTAAATAATAATATATTCAAGTAAGCCACATCTATCACCCAAAAACTCTTACTTGAATTTATTCTGTATCAAGGACTAATTATACTTCAAAATAAGCTCTTTTCAATAGCTGAACTTGAATAGTTGAATAATGAAACCACTTAAAACATTGCATAATGATCAGTCTGAATCAGAGCATTCTGCCTCAATAGATTCTGATTTAATCATCAGATTCCTCCTCTGTAGACATTCTCCCTCCTCATCCTCCTCACTCATCTTCATCCCTCTCTTCAGCTTCCGCATACTTTATCATACATCATCATACATTTACATCGCAGACAGATTCCAATCCGGTTTCCGAAAACACCATTCCACCGAAACTGCCCTTCTCAGAGTATCCAATGACATCATGATGGCCTCTGACTCAGGGAAATGCACTGTCCTGGTTCTGTTAGATCTCAGTGCAGCGTTTGACACGGTGGACCACGGAATCCTGCTCGGCAGACTAAAGGAGTGGGTCGGCATCTCGGGCAGTGCCCTAAAATGGTTTGCCTCCTACCTTAAGGAGAGGTGTTTCTCCGTGGCTGTCGGCCCTTTCAAATCTGACTCCGTCCCCCTCTCGTGCGGCGTTCCCCAGGGATCCGTGCTTGCGCCGTTCCTCTTCGCTCTTTACTTGCTCCCCCTAGGCTTCCTCATCAGTCAGTTTAAGGGTGTTTCTTATCACTGCTTTGCTGACGATATCCAGCTCTATTTTTCGTTTAAGCCCGATAAAATTGAGGAACTGAGCACCCTATTGGAGTGTCTGTCCGCCATTCAAAACTGGATGGGCAGCAACTTCCTACAATTAAATGCGACAAAAACGGAAGTGCTGATTGTAGCTGCCGAAAACATCTCCAAAAAAATAGCCTCACACTTAGGGTCCCTTAAGGACAACGTGCGCCCTCACCTGAGGAACCTGGGTGTCATATTTGACCAGTCCATGCACCTAGACAAGCACATAAAATCCGTGACCCGCACCTGCTTCTTCCACCTTAGAAATATTGCCAAACTCCGGACCATTGTTTCACATGCCGAACTGGAAATATCCATCCATGCATTCATTTCATCTAGACTAGACTACTGTAACTCCCTTTATTCATATCTCAATAAATCATCCGTGGTTAAACTCCAGCTGATCCAAAATGCTGCTGCCAGACTCCTCACCAGGTCAAAAAAGTCATGCCATATCACCCCCATCCTAGCCTCACTGCACTGGCTCCCGGTACAGCACAGGATCCATTTCAAAATCCTTGTATTTGCATTCAGATCCCTCCATGGCCAAGCCCCCGCCTATATCTCTGACCTCATCCACCCCTATGCAGCCAGCCGGTCTCTGAGGTCATCCAACCAAGAGCTCCTGTGTAATGGAATGTAATGTGTAAAGCACTCTGTGCATTCGTGCTGGGAAGGGTGCTATATAAATTAAATTTTACTTACTTACTTACTTACTTTATAGTATCATGCCACTGACTAAAATCAACAAGTCTATGGCATGTGAATGATGCAGATTTGGACAAAAACCTATGGAAGGTTCCTGTAGCCTACGGTTTTCTGAAAGACTTCAGCAAATAAATCAGAATGTAAAAATGTCCATTCCATCTCAGAAACTTGATAGACGCGTAAAAGAAAAGGGCAGGTGAGGAAGACCTTATTACTGAATGACACCTCCACAAGGCTCAGCAGGTGATTGCCTTGGACCTGAGTAGCACATCTATTTCCTGAGCACAGGACGCTCATACACTCAAAAGACACACTCAACAGGGCATCAGGTATATAATGATGTTTTTGTGGAAAAGTGGGAAAATAGGTAGAACAGGGTGAGGGTATGACTCAATTCAATAATTCTAACTTTTACATAGTTTTTTAGCTCACAAGTTTGATGTGGAAACTTGAAGCTTCCAGTGCACACTAAGAATGGACAGTGAAGTAGGAGACCTCTTGCGTCCAGCAGGAAAATCTTTGAGATGAGATATATTTGCATATTAATAGTATATCCATATTAATATTAATATTATGGATTTTTTAATGAGGGAGGAGTATCATTTTGTATGTATAATAATAATAATAATAATAATAATAATAATAATAATAATAACAATAACAATAACAATAACAATAATATATTATTATTATTATTAATAATATCTTGCCCCCACAGTGCTCGCTCAGTGTCTGTCTGTCTCCCTCCCGCTCTGTGTGCTGTGTGCCGAGCGCTATGCTGCCTGCTCTCTCTCTCTCTCTCTCTCTCTCACTGTCACACACACACACGCACGCACACACGCATGCACGCACACACACACAGTAGCGCTGTGCACTCGCAGCGGCAGTCTCTCTTCCTCTCTGTCAGTATGCGCCAAGCAACGAGCGAACACACACACTATTATACTGTTTAAGAAAAAGTTTAAAAATATTATGATTGAGGGATACAGAGAAGAGGAGGCGGCGGGGGGGGGGGGGGGGGGGGGGGGGGGGGCTGAGGGCACATGGTAATAGGGTACATTATGGCTCAGGTTAAAAGGAAAATAAGAAAATATGAAAAGTAAAAAGTAATTAAATAGAATGTTGACAGAGACCTGATTTAAGTTTATTTTGGAATTAAATAGGGGTAGGACCAGATAAGCAGAGGCTTCATTCCTACTCCTTTTCGAACAAATACTGTTATTTTTATTGCAATTATGATTAATATTGTACATTATTATGTTTTTTCCTTTTTTTGTTTTAAAATGTTTTTAATGTATTGTGTAGTATTATTATTATACTTATTATTATTTTTTATATTGTCTTTTATGTTAATGTTCGAAATAAACATTCATTCATTCATTCAAAAAGTACAGGAGTACCAAGGTAAAATGGCTCCCAAATGATCCTCAAAACATAAATTGCCATTACTAAACCAAACATGTTTGGTAGCCATGGATTCATAATTATAATAGCTTTAATTTGGTTGTCCTTCTTTACATACAGTAAAATGGCAATCTGTCTTGGATGTATGACTTCGTGAAAATCACAAAGATTTTCACTGTTGAGGTTTTCTTACTGCCTGGGAACGTGACGGATCTGTGAGCTCATGTTTCATTTGCTTTGTCAGTTGGTCTGGTGATGTCAGGCTACAAGCAGCATACATGTACAGCATATTCCCTCTCTTGGCTGTCTGCACAGGTTCTCTATATACCATTAAGCCTAGGAGAGTGTTTACTGAAGCATAAATGCAGCAACATGAGCGACACTTTCTTTTTTGTCGACGGCCATGTGTTGAGCGATACTTTCCAATAAGTATAAATTAGGCTAAACTTACCCTTTTCTGGCTGCAGCCCACGATGAGGTAGGTTTCTATGTTGTGCTTCTGCAGGTAGACGTCTCTTTCTCCCCCTGCACCCGGCTCCACGTCATAGTCTCCATTCAGATAGTTCAGAGTGGCCTTGGTGATATGGATGCGACTGGAAATGGCAACAACACACAGACATATAAAAGCAGATATCATTTACATTTTCCCATTCTTCAGTTAGCTTCAACGTTCTATGGCATTTTGTAAGGTTCGATTGTTGTCAGTTTGAGGTTCAGAATTGGACAGACATACCCAGCTTTTCCCCCGGCCTCCATGTGATTGGCTAGCGTGACGTCATTGGACCAGACGTCAAACTGCCACTTCCTGAGTCCCAGCACCCCACAATGCACCCTGCCGCTGTGGATGCCCACTCGCATGTTCACGTTCACCCCCGTCACCTCCCGTACCAGCCTAGA
>NC_139629.1:6699770-6779569 GCF_964638095.1 Poromitra crassiceps
AGCATACAGACGGCAACACATGCCCAAGTTGCAGTCTGCATCCATGTCTGTCCAGACACATAAAGTATAATGTCGTGAAGACATGTTAAGTGTATTTTTTGGGTGAAATGGAAGTTATCAATATATTAGGGGTGTCACGATACCCTCAGTTCACGATACGATACAATACACGATATTGGGTTCACGATAACGATACGATCGTGAACGTGAATAATTGTTGCGCAAACTTCGCCAGCCAGGGGAATGCATTAGACTATAAATAGCGCATTTAATCTTGTCGGTTATTTAATGAGCGTCGGTTTAGTCCCCATTTCAAGCAAAGCAATGAAACAGATAGAGAGAGAATGCAGATCAGTGCCGTCAGTGCTCTCTCGCGATATAGTTTTTCATCTCCACAACACATAGGGCTGTGCAATAAAATCCATACAGCAATATATATATATTGGGAGAACGGAGAACGTTTGTTTAGCAAATACTGGGTAGATAACTGCAGGGGAAGGTGAGTTCCATGACTATTTGTATGGTCGGTCAAAATAGGACAAATCAGCGTGACATCACGACACCCAGATATGCCACCCGGAACCGCAGCAGTTAACTAGTATTCTTCTAAATGAAATAATAATGAATAATAATGAAATAATAATAAGAACAATTTGGTCCCATCTAGCTTCTCCTCCATGATGAGAATGTGGAACTAGGAACTACTATTGGGCAAGGGGAATAATTGACATGCTGGATGTTTTGCTCAAGTCTGATTGGGAACTGTGTCGTGATTTTCAGCTTCTTCAGGGTTAAAGTTAATTGATTTCAACTTTTCCCACTGCGCCAGCAATTTGCCCCATAGCCTATCTGTTATTCATCCATTATTCTCCATGCAGCAGTTTGCCTTAGACTGCTACTTTATTTTTTTTGATAAGAGATCAGATATGAACCTCCCTCACTTTGGCTGAACATGCAGGCTGGTCCCAGATCAGATCATCATTGTTGTTTTGTTTAATTGAGAGTTCAGTGCAGTGCAGTGCAGTACAGTACAGTGTGTGTGTGTGTGTGCGCGCACACACGCGTGTGTGAGCAACAGAAAGCTTGTAAAATTCAAGTCATTCACACTTTCCCCATGTCATTTAATTTCATTTTTATTTATTTGTGTAGGGACAGATACGTGTACATATAACATTTACCAAAACATCTGCTGTCCTGTACTACAGCATTTATAGCCCAAGACTAATTTGGAATGCCGGTCCCTAGAGGTTATTAAAAGCACCTGTTAAAAGCAAAGTCCACTAAGATACGTTAAAAGAAATACAATAAACATAACAATGATGTAATAGACTCATACAATCGGTTACAATGAATGAAAGAACATCATCTTATGTCATATCTATAAAAGTGTTTTATTTACTTCTCATCTTTGACAGTCAGCACAGCTCAACAAATCTTTGTAGAAAAAGCTCAGTACCTATAGAACCTTGATACAGCTTTACAATGATATTTTACATCCTGTGCCAGTGGATAAGGAAACATTTAAACATCGAAGAAAGTATGACTTTTTGGCTTCCGGTGGATACATAGTAATGTAATGGAAGGTAACGTAATGGAGACATTACGGGAAAATGTTTAGGGGAATTCAGGGCAATTTTATGATGAAAAACACATGCATACTTGTCATCTTGAACTACATCACATAATGCTGTTTTCCAGGATTTTATAGGCAGGTCTGGGCTTTTGGACACGCGGACTACCAGTGGATTTTATAGGCAGGTCTGGGCTTTTGGACACGCGGACTACCAGTGGATTTTATAGGCAGGTCTGGGCTTTTGGACACGCGGACTACCAGTGGATTTTATAGGCAGGTCTGGGCTTTTGGACACGCGGACTACCAGTGGATTTTATAGGCAGGTCTGGGCTTTTGGACACGCGGACTACCAGTGGATTTTATAGGCAGGTCTGGGCTTTTGGACACGCGGACTACCAGTGGATTTTATAGGCAGGTCTGGGCTTTTGGACACGCGGACTACCAGTGGATTTTATAGGCAGGTCTGGGCTTTTGGACACGCGGACTACCAGCGTGTCATCAAGTTACCCCCCCCCCCCCCCCAACTCCAAAGGTGTTTCATGTGGCTTGGATAAACAATATTTTAAATTATATTAAATGTAGTTTAAATAAAGATAAAAGAAAGGAACAAAGCAAAAACTTTTGGGTTTTTAATTAACTAGGCATCTCGCGCCCTGCAGCTCGTCGAGCAGGCCCTGGAGCTTGCATACGCAGCTCAGCCGCTGCCGCTGTGCGGGCTCATTTGCTCCCTCACCCACCCTGCAGCTCACCCGCTGTGCGGGCTCACTTGCTCTTATGACATGACTGATGACCACTGCGCGGCGCGGCCTCGCCTAGATGACATCGTAATTAGGGCAATCACCTAATTAAAAAATCCGGCTCCGTCAGGTCACCCGCACAGCCCAGGGGCGGAAGCCATCATCCCCGATCCTACCTACTTATACAGTACTCCCATCACTTATATAAAGGTTGTGTCTGTAATGCAAGGAAGCTTAATATCATCTAGTTACCTAACTAGATGATTGTTTAATTAGGTATCTCATTTAAATATAGGTGATTAAAAAATAACTTGTTTCAGACGTCCTCATTCTTGAAGGTAGCATTGCATGCGACAGGTCGCACTGGTGCTGTTTCCATTGAATAGACAGACCTTTTCTGAGCAAGCTTGATGAAGTTGTTTCCCAAAGCATTTGGCAAAAAATTAGTATAAACCTGCATGGCTGATGGCTGTTTTCTCTAACGTTATTATAATCCAAACAGGTCGAGGCTTCACAGGCGAACGTTTCATTGTTTTCACACTTTTAATTTGAAGGCGAAAAGGGAAATGGTACTTGTGAAATGATAGAATTGACAAACCTGTGTCAATTCAATCTACTATCACACCATTTCCCTTTCCGCCTTCAAATTAAAAGCGTGAAACCAAGCTAACGAGAACGTTCTATTTCACAAACAAATTGGTAACGTTACTTAAGCAATGACAGCTTGTAATAAAGCACGGTTAAAACGAACTCCACTTAAACTTGAAGGTCTGCCATGCTGCTATCCTCCTGGCTGTACAGTGTAAGTCCTGCTTTGGGGCACGCGGAGCAGGTTTTCTAAAGTAACGTTAACGTTAGCTAGCAACCTAACTAGCCGGCTGCTGTCCACAACAGAGTCAGGTAAGATGCTTCCTACTATTATTGTTCAAAAGTGACTTTCCTGACACTGTACAAACATCTGACTGCACTGAAATTAAGTAAAGGTTGACGTTATTGACTATTCAAGAAAGTGACAGATGTTTGTTATTTAGCCAACAATGTTTCACTTTTTTCTGATGCGGGAGGCTTTGTGGGAAGCCACCTTTAGGGGCTCGCTTCGTTCTTCTTCGTCGTTTTGGAAAGGTCACAAGGTATTATGGGATATCCTAGCCCACCAAAGGCACCATACTATGGTTCCTCGAAAATTGGTCAAAACCAGGTAACTATAAAGGTTGCAAATTCAGTGAACTTATGTATCAAACCGGTTTCAGACAGCCTAATTACAACTTCTTACCTAGAAATGCCACCTATATAGCTCATTCACTTGAGAATCAGACAGAGCCATAGCCTCACACTGATGACATCATCACTGATGACATCACTGATGACATCATCACTGAACTATAGCCTCAGCCTCAGGGCAATCAGCCTTAGGGCAATTCATCTGTCGTAATTAAAAAAAATCTGGCTTCGTCGGGTCACCCGCATGGATGCGCTTTACACTTCCTGCAAGTTTCTGCCCGATCGCACGTAAAACGCCATAGCTGTGGCCGGCCAAAATTCTTGAAACAAACAAACAGACAGAGTCCACATTGCCAAATTTATAGATAGATATAGAAATATTTGTTTCCATTCTACAAAAACTACTTTTTTTTTATTAAACCAAACTGGCAATGCTGGCAGTAATTAGGCTACATATTACCAGTTAGCTTTAAATTAAGAAATCAAACCCAAACAGCATTCTTCTTATTTTCATAATTCTTGGAAGACTTTTCCATCAGGCGCCTTTCTCCATTGAAGTTTGACATCTTTGCCCATCCCCTTCTCTTCCATCTTCTTCTCCATCTGAACAACAAGAAGCATTGTTTTACTGTATTTTCAAACTGGTGACTCTCCACTTGCTCACAAGCCATCTTCTCAACACTTATAGCTCCCCCCCTCCAGTCACTGTTACTACCTGTTTAATGGTTATGTTCCACTAATAGTCATATGCAATCATTTCATTTTAGCAACTAACATAAATTTTTTAACTTGAGCACACAGTTAAGTTATTTGTCAAAAAATATTTGGCGAACAGCGTCAGGAAATGACCCAGAAAAATATGAAATATCTTAAAAATGTCTAAATACACTGGGGAGGGGGCTTTAAGGTTATGCATATACTGTATTGTGCTATCAAAACAGATTTCTGCTGTTAGTCAACTGATGTTTTAGTCAGAAGTAAATAATTACAATTACTCTCATGATTTTTAACAGTGCAAGCCGGTATCGATACAGTACAGATCCCATTTATTGGTAAGTGACCTGTTTCAAGATGGCCTCCATCACAGCGGGATCATTCGGGTCAACTGCTGACGACAGCTTAATTTTGATCACCTGCTTCTTCTTCTTCTTCTTCTCTGCACCTTTAACACAGGATAGATAGATAGACAGATAGATAGATAACAGTTTTACTAAGTTCAACTTTCAAAAAAAGATATAAAGAAAAAAAACATCGCATGGATGCATAACTGGGACGTATCCTCAGTGATGTACCCTGGGGTCATAGGATGTTTCGGGTCTCGCAACATCATACACCCTCGCCCAGGTGACCCAGCCGGGGCTGGCCAAGCCCCAACTTACGTCCCAGTAGCTACCCACGGTCAGCCCTATAGGGAGGGTCGAAGGTGGTCACGCGGTCAGGGCCACTCAATACGCTGCTCCGGAACTACTCTGCCGGGACCGGGGGAGGGGGAGGGCTCTGGTACGTAGAGGGACCGGGCTCTGTGGGTTTGCCACCCGGCCGGGTTCCTCCCTCGTCTCACCAGGTCTACGACCTGTGCGCTGCACCAGACTCCCCCGCTCCAAACATCTCATTCCGAGGTGATGGTATCTTAGTGGACACCATGCAGTACCAGTACTTGGTGGCACTGCAGTCTCCACTTCCACTTGCATATAATTTGATTAGTGATGGGAATAACTCAAGAGTGTAGCAAATGAAATCATGTTCGATTTCACATCTCATGTCCGACCACTTGCCGTGATTGCCAATCTGACTGACAGCGCAGTTCTCATGCCCCCTGTTTGGTTGTCCCTTGTTCCAGTATGTGAATGAGGAGTTGCTCCCATCTGACCACCACCTCCAGGCGTCTCTGAACAGACCGAACCAAACCCATGTGTCAGCGGGTACCAATGTTTGGATCTCCTGGGTCTCATCTGGGCTCCTCACACTGGCCAGGTCTGTGTGGTTCTGCCTGCAGTAGCGCTGAGCTTCGCTCCAGGTCTTTCGTTTGCTTACATAGATATATGGCAAACATATAAATAATGCATATATCAGTTTACTTTATTTGCACATACAAATAAAACAAATAAAGTCGTTAGAAGGAAAACATGGTAAGGGGGGGGGGGGGGGGGGGACAGGAAAATGGCGTAATATAAATGTGCATGATGCCAGAAGGGGAACTCAAAATAAGTAAACGATAAAAAAAAAAGTACTTGAAATAAGAAACTGTAGGTACTCACCACTAGTTGTGTCATAGCAGACAAAATGTTGTTTTGCCTTGCAGTCGGTAACAACCCACTCCCCGTTCTTGATAGAACCACAGAACTGCTTGCCGCCTCCATTCTTAGGTTCACCACTCTTCCAGTTTGCAAACACAGCTTCTTCCTTATCGGACAGAGACCACCTCCAGCTGTCTGGTTTGTCATACAGGCCGATCCAGACCAATCCCCCATAAGCGCTGCCTGCAGACTCAACCAGCCTCTTGATGTCGTCCTCGTCGTGGATGGTGGCCAGGTCAGTGAACTTCTCTCTGCAGTAGCTTTGGGCTTCATCCCAGCTCTTTTTCTCTTTAACAAGGTGGTACTGATGATCGAGGCCTGAGCAGAGTCCTGAGAGCGATGACACAGCATTAGGCCTTCTACGCATTATGATGGTCTATTTAGGTTACCTGACACCCATTGCTTAATACAGTGATTCCCAAAGTGTGGGCCGCGGACCACTGGTGGGCCCTGGAGGTACTGCAGGTGAGCCGCAAGTGGCCTTTTTTTCTTTTTTGCAAGAATACAAATGTACTATAAAGCTTGAATAATACACTAACAAACTAGGTTAGACCACCCAAATCAGTGTTTTTATATGTTATTATACATCCTGGAACATGACTCTATAGCCGTTTTCCCACATGCGTACCGGAAAATTACCTGTAAGTCAATATCGGACATTTCCCTGAATTTCCCTTCACACCTTAGCGCGCGCATGTGGGAATCTAGTCGTCAAATAGCCGGTATGTTGGGGGGAGGGGGAAGCTTATTTGGGGGGTCGGCAAAACTTGCCACACAATAAATCACACTCGTTTGACAAGAGCAGCGTCAAGCCAGCGTAATAAACACAGCCGATTTCCCCCCTCCCCTCTGAGAGAGGCCAGTCCTTCACTCAGTCCTCCGTACTTCGCAGCACCAAATAAATTGGTGAAATTGAGAGCTCCTTTGTCCTGAAGTTTTGTGAGTGCTACCTTGTGCCATTGGTACTTTGCTTGAAATGTGGAAGTAGTTTGCTTTGATGTGCGCGAATGATTAGATGATGCACTTTGAAGAAGTTGGGATCCGTGTCTGAGAGAAATAGTTGCTGGTTCGATGTTTATCCGTTCACCTGCGTCGCGTTGAAGCACTTTTTACAGACTGGCTTCGTTTGATGTGTCCGGGGTTGCCTTCGGAAATCAGCAAGCTGACATACTGCTCTTATTAGGCTATCACAAGATCATTTCGCCAGTTTGCTTTAATGTGCGCAAATGATTAGATTATGCCCGCTGGAACATTAAGCAACGTGTGTAGGCTACACCTCGCCCATGATTGAAGGACCGCTGTCGCGGAAAATGACTGGACCCCTTTCCACTTGGTCTCCCTTAAGAGCATACCGCTCTTCTGACTGGCTCGAAACTGGTGAAATCTCAGCGACGACGGGGTCGCGCTTATACCGGCACGACGACTTTCTCACATGCAGGCATTACACCACGTTCCGGTCATTTAGCGGTACAAAGCGCATGTGGGAAAACGGCTTAATGGTATTAGTATTCTCCATTTGGGTGATGTAGCCCAGCCTGCCAGCTTTCGATCCATGTCAGGCTCATTTGAATTCAATCTAGCTAAAAGCAAAGTGCAGTGCAGGGTATTTTTGGAGGGTGGTAGGACGTAAAAAAAAAAAAAATCACCTGCAAAATCCCACTTTAACCCCTGTGCACACAAATACTTATGATAAGTAAGGGGGGAAATGTTGGCAATCTGGCTTTTGGGTACTTTGCAAAGAATATATACAGTATATGTATGTGGATGGATTATTAATTTGCCATATTCACATGCTCTGTTAATGAAATAAAAATATATATATAAGGAAATACATCATCTTAGTCACATGTGTTGATCAGAGTTGTGATTAAAGGGTTGGGTTGTGTGGCACACTCTGGGAACCTCTGGCTTAATATATGGCTGGAACCTCTGGCTTTATATCTATCTATCCATCTATATATATATATATATATATATATATATATATATATATATATATATATATATATATATATATATATATATACAGTATATATATATATACAGTATAGTATATACAGTAACATTTAGAGGTAGCTAATAATTTCAAGAATATTCATTTGTACATTTGACTTTCATGATCCCCCCCACCCCACCCGAGACTATACTACGCACACTAACACACACCTACACACACCTACACACACACACACACACACACACACACACACACACACACACACACCTACACACACCTACACACACACACACACACACACACACACACACACACACACACACACACACACACACACACACACACACACAGACCTGAGAATAGCAGAATGAACAGCATGGTCCATCTAATAACTGAGAGAGAGAGAAAAATCAAAGAAATTGTTTTTGAAATATGTAGCATAAAAATATATACTTAACATGAATATACAAATACAAAACTAAGTTTAGGTAGAATGTATTCATTCTATCAAAAATGAATGAATGGATTATCTGACTCTGCACAGAGTGTCAGATAATCAAGATAAAGGTTGTCTTGATTACCCCCCCTGCAACGAGGGTTGCAGGGGGGGTAATGGCCAAGTACAATTGGGGAGAAAAATAAATAAATAAAAAAGATAAAGGTTGTCTTAAAGCGCATTAAAGCCCCCTTAAAACATGTCTTACCTGGATGTGGACTGGAGACTGATGCCATTGTCAAACTCTCGATTCGTTGTCTTTATCTTTCCTGCTGATGGTAAAATATGATTGGGGGAAAAATAGTAACCAGACCTCCTTTGAAATAAGCTCAGGTCTGCTCACATCCTCTTTTATAGCGAGGTTTGAGCTCTGATATGCAAAGTATTGACAATCTCATCTCCTGGCAACCGTCTCAGCCCACCCAAAAAAATAGAGGCAAAAAAAAACTTTTTTTTTTTCCCCTCCAAATCCATGGTGGTCATTAGTAGCAGTTTTTCCCACAATAATTTCATAATACCATTTGTAATGCCACCGTTGTAGTGCTGTTGTTCAAAATTAAAGTACATTTTCTCAGATTTATTGGTGTCTTTCTAGTCACACAATTTAATAGTCAGTGTTTCCCATATACTGATCTATTTGTGGTGGTACACCCTACATAGATTTTGACCCCCACAAATACTGCCACATATTAATTTCAACTAGTTGACTGCAAACTCCTGCTTTAGTGCTTACAGGTTTACTTAGGCTTACTGCTTTAGTGCTTCCAGGTTAAAAACCAGGGGGGACAGAGCCTTTGCGGTAGCAGCCCCTAGACTCTGGAATTGCCTCCCTCTCCGCATCCGTGCAGCTCAGACTCTGGACACTTTCAAGTCCCACCTGAAGACCCACCTTTTTGAATTAGCCTTTAAATAAAGCCCCTTGGTAATCCCCCAGCCACCTTTTTAATTTTCCTTTGCTTTCCTATGCTTGATGTATTTTAACCGGGTAGCTTAGTCAATGTCTTTTAACTCTTCTACTTATTTTATTATATTTTTAACGCTTTTATATAGTGTATATCATTTGTTTATGCCTTCTTGCACTTTATGTGAAGCACTTTGGTTGCGGCTCAGCCGCTTGTAAATGCGCTATATAAATAAAATTGACTTGACTTGACTTGAGTATATTATTATCTTGTCGGAATATTATTCCAGCCAATAAGTTAGGAAGTTCCCTTTTGATTTAATTTTACTTTTGTTTTGCCTACAAAGCAAAATGTTACTTGACTTGAAACTCCCCTGAAGTGATTTTGGTATTATTTATGCAAGCATAATTCTACCATATAGTAACCTGTATGCAGAATATATATAGTATATATAGGGAAACAATTATTTTTTCATCGCTGTAAAACCACAGAACAGTAAAGAAGATATTGATGTGTGTAGTTCTTCATAGATCTAGTCTCTTCATTTTGATTTCAAAGTGCGCCAGTTTGATCCATTTTTACTTGAAACTGTACAAAATTTTCTTCCGGGGCAGCATGCCCCCGGACCCCCCTAGGGGTTCAGTGGTCCATGACCTTCGGGTGGGCTGAGCCCACCCAAAGTTCTGATGCTAAAACCGCCCCTGCCCTTGAGACTGAATAAGAATTAAGAATATTCAAATAAGCTTGACTTGAAGCATCGCTCCATCCCCAGCATGGGGCTGCATGAATAGTGTATCAGACATTCATTTTCACACAGACTAGTGGAGTTAGGTAATTAGGGCAATTAACCTAATTAAAGATCCGGCTCCGTCAGGTCACCCGCACAGGTGGCCTTTACACTTCCTGAAAGTTTCAGCCTGATCGCACGTAAAATGGCATAGCTGTGGCCGAACAATATTCTGCTCGCTCAACACGCGCACGCATGCGCGCGCACGCACGCACGCACGCACGCACACACACACACACACACACACACACACACACACACACACACACACACACACACACAGTGTTCCATCCCCGGGGATGCCCAGTGTTCCAAGACCACCTTTTCAAGTGGACCCTGTCACGGTTTGTTGTTCCGCGCACGGAACGGAACGCTCACACACATCAAACAAACCGGACCTGGGGTCAGTTTGGAGACAAGTCCGCTCGGAATCGGTCCCGCGTCCCCAGTGAGAAAGCACTGTTATGGCTCATTTCCACCACATTTTACTGCCCTGTACAGCTCGTCACCACTCGGCTCTAATCGTATCAGCCCTATTGACGTTTTGCTTCCACCGCGGATCATGTGCCCCCACCCACCCCCGCCCACAGCTGGTCGTCTAAAAATAGCGACCGCATATCTGTCCTTCGGCTATAACATAACGTTACAATTAAATCCATCCACAGAACTTTTAAACTGTTTATGAAATACTGGTGCCTCTAAATGACCTACAGTGTACATGGGCAAATGTGACAATCGGCCAAGAGAATGATATCACAGGCATGTGCTGTGCTGTGCGGGGACGGGAGAGGCGCAACAGAGTGAAGCCTCTACCCCGCAGCCTCTCACCAGGCAAGACCGGGGCTTCCAAACACCCGCTGCGGCCTAGCGGAGCGCTGCAGCCTCCTCTCAGCTACAGAGCTCCCTGAGCGAGCAGCGGACTTTTTTCTCAGACAATTGAACACCCGCCACGATTTTATTTCACCGGAGGTGAAGGCAGCGACACAAAATACTGATGGAAATATACATAACAGAAGATAAGGTAAGACCACTAAACTGGTATGCAGCCGCCAGCATTGCATTGACAGTCAGTAGACAGAGTAAACACGATTCTCTCTGACCAATCAGTAGCCATCAGAGTTTTACGTCACCATTTGGGACCTACTCGCCAGCCCGAAGTACCCCGACGAGGCAGGGACCAAAAGTAGCACGACTCGGCCTAAAATCAAACCGAGCTGGGCCGGTTTTTGAAGGTGGGATGAGACCAAAAGTCGAGTCGAGCGGAGCGGGACCGCGCTACTAGCTGCTGTGGAATTGGGCCATTAGTGACTCTCTTATTTAGAGTGACACCGCTCAAGCATGTACATTTGAAAAGTGACAGCAATACGTGATTTCTCTGAACAATTCTTCTTGGAGCCGGAGCCAAGGTGCAGCAGTAGATATTAGCAAGCATGCAGTACAAAAGGGGACGTTTGAAATGGTGTCTGAATCTGTGTGTGAATTCAAATGATTTGAACCTAAATGGTAAACCATGTGATTGCCCTCGTGCAGTCTGTGCCCCAGCATGTAAACCACATGTAAATTGAGCAAACTGACGCAAACTTGATGGCCCTTCGCTAACATGTGGGGGGCACGGTGGCTCAGTGGTAGAGCTGTCACCTCACAGTCAGAAGGTCCTGAGTTCGATTCTCGCCTGGGACACCATGGGCGCTGTGGTTGTGTCCCCCCCCCATATCCTCAGTGCCTACTGCCCAGGTGGGGTATCTCGTCGTAAGGGCCTTTCTATCTGTGTGGAGTTTGCATGTTCTCCCCGTGCTCCCCCAGGGGGTTCCTCCGTATATAACCCCCCCCTCCCCCCCCCCCATTAAAAACATGCAGAAGATCAGATCGTCATCGTCATCTGACCAGTGACGACAACATCCGAAGTTGGTCCCCGGGCGCTGTACGAGAAAGCGACCACTGCTCCTGGCCTGCCCCCCGGAGGAAAGGACATGCCTGGATGGGTTAAATGCAGAGGACACTTTTCACCGGCCACCGTCAGCATGAGTGTGTTGTGGCCGCATGCATGTGTTGTGGTGTTCGTGTGACAATAAAAGACGGGGCTTCTCCCGTTACGAGAGAGTTACGAGAGTAAACAACCTCAGACTTAAGAGAGATTGTATGATTTGTCTAAATACAGTGAATGGAGAAATCAAACGTGTGTATCTCACCACCTTCGGCAACGCCGTGGTGCTGGAGCTGAAGCAGGGAGACAAGGTGTAACTGAAGCTCCCCGCAGGGGACAATCACAATTTACTAGGGGTGTCACAATATATCGTCCCACGAAATTTCGCGATAGTAAAACGTCACGATATGTATCGTTGAGATGAAATCTCATATCGCAATTTTTTTCCTTCAAAAATAGACAAAGAAACGTCTTTGTTTGTTGAAGTTCAATGTGTGGAAAGTAGTTCAGTTGAACAAGTCTCTGAAGAGACACATGAGAAGTTATACAGGAGAGAAACCATTCAATTGAGTTTCTGGCAAAACTGTTTACTTGACAGGAAAAACTGAAGATGCATAAAAAATAGATTAAGAAAAGTCTTGTTGTTTGAGTTTGAAGAAAAACTGAAGATGCATAATGAGAATTTATACTGCTGAGAAACCTTTTAGTTCAAAGTAAATCTAAGTGACGGTGTAACTCATTCTATTTCAAGATAAGCCTTATCTCCAATCTCATGTTTTTTCTAGTTGTTATTGTAATAACAATTTCCCACAACAGCATGTTTTGTATTTGTGCATTTCAAATAAAATACTACTTTTCCAGTCATATATTGTCATTATTCAAGTTTAAAAAAATATTGTTAAAATCGTATCGTATCGTATCGTTATCGTGAACCCAGTATCGTGATACGTATCGTATCGTGAACTGAGTGTATCGTGACACCCCTACAATTTACCCGAGGGGAAATTGAGCAATGCTACGGTTGCTCACAATCAGGAAAAATATAAACATGGAACATTATAAGAGGCATAGGAATATACTGTACATAAGAATATACCAGGAAATAATAAAATAGAAGTTACATAGCCTATATACAGTAAAGTGTCAAGTGACAATAAATAACTACATTATCTACTAGTACATTGCCTGGCCATGACTTGGCTGTGAGGTGAACTCACCAGCTCTCATCCGTACTAGTGTACTATTGTTTTGACCTTTATTTATACAGGGAGAGTCTCACTGAGAGCAATGCTCTCTTTTTCAGGAGTGCCCTGTTCACATTCACACACACATTCATACCTGGAAGCTGACCTGTACAACCACAGTCTGATCTGCTGGCCACTGATCAGCTCCACTGGAGCGGTTGGGGTTAAGGGCCTTGCTCAACTCAGTGGTGGTAATGAGGGAGGGGAAAGCGCTGCCTTTTCACTTTCCCCACCCAGATTTATCCTGCCGGTCCCGGGGATGGAACCGACGACCTTCCGGTCACAAGCTTGCTTCTCTAACCATTGGGCCACCACTGCCCCATTGAATTATCAGTCAATGATACAGTCCGGGTGCTCAATCCTATCAATATTCATAACCAACTCGTGTTTAGGGGTATTTAACTGCACCAATGTCCGTAACATGAGAAATCAACAAGAATACAACAAGTACAAGGCTGTCATGTCTGTGGAGAGAGGAGAGGAGGAGGTTAGCCTAGCTGGCTAGCTTGACTTGTTCCAGCCCGGGCGATGCCTTGGCCTCGCTCCGACAGCTCACCCTGGGGGGGGTGGATAGAGTCCAGTGCTGGTGCCCCATCCCATTCAGCTGGAGGCAAACATAGCCTACTACAGTATGAACAAAGGCTCACACGTAACACTATACAAAAGAAACAAAACATGCTGAACTTTGCATCACTGATGACATCACTCACTGATGACATCACAATTGCTGGAGTGACAGTGCTGGAGTGACATCACTCAGCGCACAATTGCACAACTTCGTATCATGGATGACGTCAGTGAGTGATCAGTAGTGAGAGAAAAGTAGTGATGTCACAGCAAGTCGAGCGCTCGAGTGACATCATTGATGATGTCATAGACATTGTGACATCATCAGTGACATCATTACTGACCAAAATCATCACAAATCTCACAATGTGGGACCAGAAATGGGACCAAAAACGCAGACAGACAGACAGAGCCCACTTACTCAATTTGATATGATGATGATGATGATAATCTGATTATTAGGCTCCATGTAAACATGCCTAATGAGTGAAGGGTAACAGCACAAGAACACTACGTGCTGGGTCACGTCAGCTCAACCATGGATGGTTTAGAAATGTTTGCTGTGGCCGTTGGGGTTCAAAGGATGCAAAAGGAATGTAAAGTCCTTCTGCCTCGCCTGATGCAAACCACATGCTAAACTGACATGTAGTTTGGATGAGTGCACAATCCATCAAGTCAAATCTGCGTTATACAAACAAGCATTGTTCACTCATCTTCCTTGAGTGACTCATTTTATTCTCTCTGTATGTACCACGGGCACAGTATCAAACAATTAGATAGCTACTGCGCATCATAATTATTCAGTAAGCATTTCAGTTATTTGAGACCAAGTGAACTTTGAAATTTGAATGTCTAAATATTAAACTGTTTAATCTCTGTGCACTCAATTTTCATGACAGAAGGTAATTAGGTCCTTGGTTGAGAAAATAATAATGATTTAGCAGACTAGATCCTCTTTATTGTAGAGATACTGAATTATTAACTTCAGGTAATGTGTATTTCTTAGACACACGCACGCGCGCACACACACACACACACACACACACACACACACACACACACACACACACACACACACACACACACACACACACACACACACACTCTAATTTGTTTGTTATTAAAGTTTGTGTTATGTGTGTTTCATATTCTTATATAAAGATAGTAATATTGCTACTAAAACAGGAAGACACAGAGAGAGAGAAAGATGAGAGAGAGACAGACACAGACACAGACAGACAGACAGACATACAGACCATATTTAATATATCTCAATGCAGACAGACTGGCAGAGACAGATACCCCTTTCACACGAAGGGTCCATGAGTTGATTTTGGGTATGAAAGGGTTAACCCGGGTTTCCTCACCTGGCTTGCGGACTCACCTCTTGAGGTGGGCCGGACCAGGGTAGGACAAGGCTTCATTTCAGTGCGAATGTCATGCTATTTGTTATGCTAATTGTTATGAATCTCTCCCGGGTTGAGAGACCAGGTCAGGTCTGCAGTGTCATGACCAGGGACGAACCCGTGTCAACTGACTTGGTGTGAAGTGACAAGAAGGGTTGAACATGGGTCAAGTAACCCTGGTGGTCCAACCCTGTGGGTCCGACTATCTGTGTATGTCAATAAGAGTGGGCGAGGTTTAACTCAACCAATCAGATCATTTCTGCCTCTAGAGCAGCTCTACCTTATGTTTTGACTAATCCACCATTCCATTTAGTCATCAGCAGGTTAGATGCAGGAGTTGCCGACACACATTCGTTGTAAAGCACGCACGGAGAAGTTGTACTATCAACATAAAATTTAATAAACAAACTCCGGTTTACTTTTCCATATGAACAAAATAATATAAAACACAGGATCGACAAACTAGTATATCTTGTCTTATAAGTGAAGCGATGCGGTCGGAAAACTGTAGCTCTCCGCCGTCTAACCCCACCTGTTCCACATTTCATTCATTAACTTAAGGTACTACAGAGGGGAGGAGCGTCACCCACGTCACCCCCCAGTCATCATCAGGTAAGTATATCAGGTAACTATTCATTTCAATATCAATTTCAATACAGGTAAGTCGTAATGGTAAGTAAATCTCATTAATTACATATTTCATCAATCTGAATAAAAATAGAATTCAAAATATATTTTCTTTTACAGGTTTCCTTATTCAACTTAAATATTCCCAACATGGCTCCAACATACCGGCCCCTAATTGGAGACGCCATAGCAAAACAATTATAGTTATATCAATAACATTAAATGGAGCCAGAATACACATGAAATTATAAACAAGAAATATCAGAAATCAATTCATCACATTCAGTAATGTTCAATATACATTTTTTTTCTTTTTTTTTCTTTTTTAGCATTTCATAATGTTCCAACTTGAAACCCCCCCCCCCAGTCCATATTCATCATGCCCCAACTTGACCCCCCACCCCCCAAAGTCACAGCGGCAAACGTGTTCATGGTGGTAAGACCACGATACGCAGTCCATTGAAAAGGAAAGGAATGTCCAATGGCAGTAGATGTGGTGCGAGTTTATGTATGTAAAGATGGGTGAAAGGGGTGGTGTATGCAGGGGGCAAGGGCATAGTGGGCAGGGGCAAGGGCATAGTGGGCAGGGGCAAGGGATTTGAACATTTTAAGCTCAATCTTCAGCTTCCAGAAGCAAGCAGAGCTTATCAACGGGCCTTTGGAGTGTGTTTGTCTTGGTTTGAACTAAAACACTCCGAACCAGCCCTTTACAGTCCGGCAAGGTCTTGACCACACGGGCTAGGGGCCATGAATTCCTTGGTGCAGTTTCGTCCACTATGACGACTACATCATTGACGTTGAAGTTCTTTCTTGTCTTGAGCCACTTTTGCCTTTGTTGCATGAGTGAAAGATATTCTTTAGTCCACCTTCGCCAGAACAGGTCTGCAAGGTATTGCACCTGTTTCCATCTTCTTCTTGCATAGAGTTCATCTTTACAAAAGAGTCCAGGTGGCAAGAGGGGTTTGGTCTTTAACTGCAGCAGGTGGTTAGGCGTTAAAGGCTCTAGATCATTTGGATCAGTTGAAACAGTTGTGATGGGTCTATCATTGAGAATGGATTCGACCTCGCATAGCGCAGTCTGTAGCACATCATCATCCATCGTTTTGTTTGGTTGTGAATGTATTTCAGTACTGACGTACTGTCTGTCCAGAATGTAGAATTCTCCAGTTCCATATGTAGCTCCCTTCGTAACATTCTGTCAATTTTCACAGCAAGCGTTGCAGCTGCAAGCTCAAGCCTTGGGATGGTGATTTGTTTTAGCGGAGTTACCCTGGATTTGCCCAGCCTTGCTAGTGGCACTCCTAGAAGCGGGTTAGCCAAATCTGGACCTGGGAGAAGTTCTGTATTGATAGATTGACCCTTGTATGACGATGAACAGTCAAAGACAACTCTGAGTTTTTTCTTCCGCTTGTGGTAAACCCTGTGATGAGGGATATACCACATATGGCCGTCATATCTTTGGAGCTCCTTTTGCGGCACTTTTTCTGCATGACCTTTAGTCAGTACTTTTTCCATAAAGGCTTTGTATTCTGTAGCATAAGCAGAATCTCTTTTGAACTTCTTTGCAAGGTTCACTGTGCGTTGCACTGCCATTGCATAGTTGTCTGGCAAGACAACATCTTTGTCCCGAAAAGGCAAAGGCAAGTTGTAGTGTCCGTTTTTGAAAACAACTGAACTTGTGGCTAGGTCCATGAATTTCTTGTCTTCACATGACATCTCCCTTTTCTCCTCATGCTCCCTTTCAGGGAAGTCCTGGTTGTATTGTTTAATCAGCATGTCCTTAATATTTTCCATTGAGATCCGATTAACTGACACTGACTTTGTTCCAGATTCCTCCATAGCAGAACAAGAGTTGAGTGGGCCATTGACCACCCATCCTAGACGTGTCTTGACTGCGTATGGTCCATTTCCTTGACTGTTTATTATTTGCCAAGGTTCCATGGCTTTAGGAACGTCCATTCCTATCAAGATTTCAATGTCCGCATCGATCTCCTTCAGTTGAATTCCACTGAGATAAGGCCATCTTTTCAGATCAGACTGGTTGAGTAGATTTTCCTTGGAAACGGGAATCTTGGCTTGTGTATATACTTTAGGCAAGTCAATATATCCACCCCCATCTAGATTGCCTACCTCAAGTCCTTTGAGTTCATAGCTCCTGACAGGTCCTTCTTGTCCCATTGTTCGCAGGAGAATTTGCGTTCTGCGTCCTTTTGCATTCAGCTGATTCATGAGGCTCTCAGTGCAAAATGTCGCCGAGCTTCCTGGATCCAGAAAAGCATAGGTTGTAATAGACTTGTTTCCTTTTGCGACTTTAACTTGAACCGGCACAATTGCTAGTGCACATTCTCTGCCGGCCCCTGTTCCTTGATCTGCTGAGACTAGTGCACTGTTGATGGAGGTTTCATTTGAATTTGTGGGAGTCAGGTGTTGTGCAGTTTCCTGTTTTGAGTTTTTGCCATCAATGTGCAGCAATGTTGGATGCTTTCGCTGACATGTCTGGCAATCCAGTTTTCTTTTGCACTCTTTGCTCATGTGACCTTTCTTTAAGCATCCAAAGCAGTGGCCATTCCTTTTCAGATGTTCCACCTTTTTCTCATGTGGCTCTGATCTAAATCGAAAGCAATCCCATATTGCATGTTTGCCTTTACAGAAGCTACATGAGGCCTGAATAGCAACCTGTATGCTAGAGTGCTGCTGCACTTTAGGTGTTTGTTGTTTGGTGCTGCATTCTTCAGCTGCTGCCACAGTGGTAACAAAGCTACTGCGTCTTCTCGGTGCTCTTAAGTCAGATGTTTTAATCTTTGAGATCAACCTTTTAGGTTGAGTAGTTGGATCTTTATCTTTAATGTCTCCAAACACAGGGTGCAGTAGGATGTTAGCCTGTGTTTCCATAAATTCCACCAGATGTATGAATCGAGCCCTTGTGTTTGTTTTTTGGAATTTCTCATACGCTGTAGTCCGCCATCGTTCTCTGAGCTTGTATGGGAGCTTGGATAATATCAGTCTTAAAGTAGATGTAACATCCAGTTCATCCATGTACTCCAAGTCTTGCATAGCATTGCAACATTCCCTCAGGTATAAGGCATATGCATGGAGTGATTTCCCCTCGTCTGCTTTAACAGCTGTCCAGTTAAGTGCTTTATCCAGGTATGCATTTGCGATCTTCATCTCGTCACCAAAATGTGTCTTTAACAGTCGCATAGCTTCTGAATATCCTCTTCGCACATTCATGTGCAGACAGCTGCTCACTATAGCTCTGGCTGGACCTGCTGTGAACTGTTCAAGAAAGTAGAGCCTATCCTGGCAGCTACTTGTCTTGTCCTCAATTGAGTATTTAAATGCAAGCATGAAAGACTGATAAGATAGCGGATCCCCATCAAACACTGGGACTTCTCTTTTCGGTAATAGGGAGATATTTTGCTGTCTTATCATAAGATCAGCAATCTCATTTTGTTTTTGCACCATAGCACTGAGATCTTCGTGCGATACATTACTGACATCATGATCTTCCAACTGTGGAAGAGATGCACTTGTGGCTCTTTGAAGGCTACTGCTGATGTGTCCCACTGCCCCCTGTCGTTGGGTATTAGGTACTGCAGGCCCTTGAGAACTACTGTGGATGTGTCCCACTGCCCTCTGCAGTGGGGTCTTTGGTAGTGCAGTCAATTGAATTAATTCCACAGGAGAAGTGTCAGTATCCAGTGTATATTCCACCTTTGGTGCTGATTCCACCTTTGCTTGATCAAAATATTCATTCATAGCATCCACTTGTGACTCAGACTCATCATTGCTTAGGAGTACTTTCATTTTGGCACCTGCTGCTGCTATCTGTGCCTCCAACTCCATCTTTTCCATCTTTGATTTGATCACAGTTTCTTCCATCCTTAAAGCATGTATGTCCTTTAAAGCAGCAGATCGGACCTCCAGAGCTGCCTTTTCAGCTGCTGCCATTTTAGCTGCAGAGGAGGAGGCCCTAGAGGTGGCTCTTGATGATGATTTTGAGCCTTTTGATGATTTTGAGCCTTTTGTTGCAACAGAGATACTGTCCTGGGAACTGACTTTTGTCTGTGCAATTTGTTCATTTCTCCAAGTTTCAACTTGCATTAAAAAATTAGTGAAATTCATCATTCTGGGTTTATACCACTCAGTCTGGTCTTTCTCCTTTTCATCCTCTGATAAAAGCCGTTGCACCCGTTGATGCACCTCTTTGAGTTCATCAACAGCTTGGCTCAACACGTCCACATTGATATTAACATGATCCACATTTCCACCATCCACAAGCAACGGTTTTGTCTCATTTAATTTCCTTGTGCATCCTGCAAGTTTTCCTTTGCGAGTTGCAATCAGAGATTTTAGGAGTTCCTCTGCCTCAGCCGCAGTCTTAGGTGGGCTGGTCATTTTGTCTTGGACACTTTTTATCCACTATCCACAAGTTGCTTTTATCTTCTTTGACATCAGTTTAATTAGTATCAATTTTACTCCATAATCCTCCGCTATTTTGCGTTGCATGTATTTACACAGACATCCTTTAAATCATCAGATGCGCTGTTTGCATGCTTCCATTCAAAACACCTTCATAGCGCGTAAAAGCGCTTCCATTCATATTTCCCCGTTGCGGACTGTAGCGCGTCATAGCGCTTCCCTTCGCCATCCAGTAAGTAAAGCCCAAGCGTATTCATTCATAAATCGTTTATTTGGCTTGGTTTACTCACGACCGCCGTTTCCATTCACAAAGCTGGTCGCGTCCGGGGATCCACTTCACACGGACATCAAGCTTGAATCCTCCTTTCCTCGTTTGTCTTTCTTGAAAACCAGCTCGCCCGTCATTGCTTTTTGCGTCTTTGCGCAGAGTTTTCCGACTTTGTTTTGACTAATCCACCATTCCATTTAGTCATCAGCAGGTTAGATGCAGGAGTTGCCGACACACATTCGTTGTAAAGCACGCACGGAGAAGTTGTACTATCAACATAAAATTTAATAAACAAACTCCGGTTTACTTTTCCATATGAACAAAATAATATAAAACACAGGATCGACAAACTAGTATATCTTGTCTTATAAGTGAAGCGATGCGGTCGGAAAACTGTAGCTCTCCGCCGTCTAACCCCACCTGTTCCACATTTCATTCATTAACTTAAGGTACTACAGAGGGGAGGAGCGTCACCCACGTCACCCCCCAGTCATCATCAGGTAAGTATATCAGGTAACTATTCATTTCAATATCAATTTAAATACAGGTAAGTCGTAATGGTAAGTAAATCTCATTAATTACATATTTCATCAATCTGAATAAAAATAGAATTCAAAATATATTTTCTTTTACAGGTTTCCTTATTCAACTTAAATATTCCCAACATGGCTCCAACACTTATTACATAATATTTGTACAGCTAAAACTCCAATCTGCCATAAAAGGTTTCTTCAAAGTATTCTACTTAAAGTCGAGCTGAACCCAAAAATGACTTTTCTTTTCTTTTAGTTTTTTTTAGTTTTTCACACTTTTTCACATCAAAAGTTCATTTTTCAAAATTTAATTGATAACAGTAATTTACAGTTTGCTGACGTCATCTACTAGTACTATCAAATTTCTACCCCATTTCAACCAATCATATCACGACATGGCAGCTGTCAATCAAAAGTTCATTTCAGGATAATTTTCTCTTTCAAATGAAGGGGAAAATGGCGCCTAGTGCCTGTCATCTGGCAGAGTTTCTAGCCCATAAACTAACTACTAACTTGAGCAATTATGCAAACTAAATCAAACGGTAATGTCTAAGAATGCAAAGAAATATAACTGGCTCGTTAAAAGTCGCATTCCAGGAATATTATTTAATGCAATGGCGATAATGGCGCGCACCTCGCCGCCTCACAGAGAGCCTGGTTGTCAGGGGTCGCACCTAAGAGATTCCAGGCCGATGTGCTGCACTCTCCGCTCGGCAACACGAAGGCAGCTGGCCACCTGCGGCTCGCTGAGCTCCACTCAGCCACTAACCTCGCGTCAGTCAGCAGGCTCTTCCCGAGGGGAGCGCCACAACATGCTGAATCCCACTCGATTTGGAGGCGGAACACGCCAGGATTGGCCAAAGCCCAATCCAGTCCCCAGAATTGTCAAATAAAATTATCGACATGATACTATGACCCGCCTCTCAACTTGTCATCATGTTTGTTTTGTCAGACAAATGATGTTTTCAGTCTGAAACGGACTCAGACGCACGTGACGAATGGGTTCAGCTCGACTTTAAATAAGAAAAACAGCAGGGGAAACAAAGATCACTAATAATAGGACCTTTTCACAGCAACCATGTTGAGGTGGTAAAGCAGGAAGTAGAGCAGGTGTAAACAATAACATTAATGAGGGCCCTGGCACTGGAACACCTAAATGGAATGGAACCAGTTTATTTCCATTGATGAGGCCCTAGAAATGCAAATGAGCTTTGGCCAATATTCTGCAGCTGAAAGCAGATCGACTAGGCTAACTCTGGTTCTGGTTCTGTGGGTTTCTCCTACTCTAGGGAAATAGTTTAACTACACTATATAGTTTGTTTTACTTACAAACTGCCAAAAATGAGCCAGTGAGATACAGCAGCGATACGCGGTGCATGTCTGTCTGTAAAGAGATCATGGCGTCTCTGTCTGTCTGTCTGTCTGTCTGTCTGCTGTCTGTCTGTCTGTCTGTCTGTGTGGAGAGATGGCAGCGTCTCTGTCTATGCGAGACCGGTGTGTTTGAAACAGCTGGAGGTAGAGATGTTAATGATTAATCAACAATCGATTAATCGCTGTTAAGAATTTGATCGATCAAACATATATTAACCGATTAATCGACAATGTAGGCTATGTGCCATTTTCTCTTTTTTTCTTTTCTTTTTTTGCTAAGATGATTTAACACAACAAGGTGGAAATGTTCATACAGAGGAAGAAGACAGCCAAGAAAGCAGGCAAAAACTCAAAAAGACAACAGTATTCATTTAAAAAAATGGTAATGATTGATTGATTGATTGATTTTATTTATGGATATACTGTATAAATATAACTTAGATGTAATAACTGCAGTGATGAAGTCACAATGAACCATTTCTCCCAAATGTCCAAGACGCATTTAATTTGTCCAAGCAGTGACCTGCAATCGAGCTGGAAACACAGCATCTTCTTTGCATCAAGTTCAGAGATGGTGAATTTCCATGTGGTTTGCATCCTGGGGCACAGACCTACGAGGTCGGGGGCTGATTTCTGAATCACGCTTGGCTGCAGAATAATTTAAATCAAGTGACATAACCAAAGAGCAAAGCCACTGTTGTGGGGGACAGGCTGGCTAAGAGGAATGGTTGGTGACCCAAGTTCCAGTGTATTCTGGGCACTTTTTGCTGGTCATGCTGGTGAGTGACAATGAGGCCGGTTTCATTGCAGGTTTGACAGATTTCCAACCATGAAGCAAACAAACAAAAAATGAACGAACCTCCACCGTATTGGAGGTGGACGACAGTGATCAATATGCCGCTTTATTCCTAATCAAATAAAAGGCTCAATATTTCAGGAAACCATTATATTGGACGAATCAGCGTGACGTCACCTGCCACCCAGAAATGCGGAACCCCGCGGCAGTTAATAGTATGAGTTGTGCCAAACAAACGTTAATATCAAAAACTATACACGACATTGCTTATATTTTGACATTCTGAGTGAGAGCAGAAGTAGCTCAAGAGTTTGATGTATAATATATGCATGTCGTGTTAAAGTTGTGTGAACTGTCGCCGTTTTTAAAATGTAAACAGAGTTAGCCGGCTAGAGTCACAGACAATCAAGCCTCGCGCCACTTGGGCTCCATAGGGTTCCATTGCCGTTGCCACCCAGTGACGCGGTTTGTTTATCAAAATGCTGCTCGGCTGATCCCTCGTATTGGCCTAACCTTGCTACAGATGTATACAGATCCACCCACTCCAACATTGCACCGGTACTGATAAACAGAGAGAGAGAGAGAGAGACAGAGAAGAGGAGAGAAAAGAAGTGCGGGGCCTGAGTGACCGGGCAGTGCCACTTCCTGTTTACAGCCACCACTCCAAAATCTGTTCTGGGTCAACTCTCAGCCCAACCTGTCCCTGACCCCCTTTTCCCCTGCTGCAGCCACCGACCAACTGCCTTTTATCTGCACCTCCCACCCCACCCAACACCACCCACCCTCCCCATACCCACCCACACACGCACGCACCCACCCTCCCCACACACACCCTCCCCACCAGTGTTGGGGGTAACTCATTACAAAAGTAATATATTACATGTAATATATAACTTTTAGCAGTAACTCAGTAACTCAGTAATATAACTTATTACTTGTAGGATTTCAGTAATATTATACCAGTTACTTTGTCAAGTAACTCAAGTTACAAATTAGTTAATTAAAAAAAAAAATCAAAGCACATATTTAAATAAAGATACAATCATTCCTAATCAAACTGTGTGTTTGTATGCAAATAACCACTATAGATGACAATAACAAAGGAAAAGGATAACATTTCGAATTTTGGACCATTTACACCAGGGGTCGGCAACCTTTTTGATATGAAGTGCCATTTTCAATTTTGCTTGTCAATCAGTGTGCCACACCAAGATTAATGAATCGCACATCAACATTTAACGTTGTTCCTTCCAAAATCAGGACATGGAAGTATACACAGCACGAGCACGGTCCTTCTCTGTCTTGCTCGCTGGCATTTTTCATCTGCTTTCTGCTGCCGGCAGAGCAATCTAGTAAGAGAGTGGCATCTTACTGCTCTGCTGCTGCCATGGAAGGCAACCGATCAGAGGCAGAGAGTGAGTCACTCCGGTAAATATCCTAAATAACATGCTGCGCAATTGCAAATGGCTGTGAAGTAGGTCATTTGACAGGGCACTTCAACATTTCTACGAAAAATCTCAATTGCGCACTTATTGCTGCTGTGCGCTGCCGTGCCAGTGGTTAACCCTTCGCGTGCCAGAGGTGGCACCCGTGCCATAGGTTGCTGACCCCTGATTTACACTGACTTCAATGCAGTTTAAATTATTTTTCGGGATGGTTCCAGGGCAGCGATGTCATTCTGCTGCTGCTGTTATTTTGGTGAAAGTAATGCAGAAGTAGTGTCATAAGTAATGAGTTACTCTACACACACAGTAATATTGCAAAGTAACTTATTACTTTCAAATGAAAGTAACTAGTAATATGTAGTATATTACATTTTGAAAGTAACTTGCACAACACTGCTCCCCACACACACCCCGGGTGGCTGCCAGAAAAGAAACCCTGAGAAAACCCCTTCAAGCCCTTTTTTTGCCTCTGGCTCTTTCTGCTTCTCTTTCTCTCTCTCTCTCGCTCCGTCATTTCTTTCATCCTCAGCTCCCATCTTTCTACCCTCATTTCCTCCACTCATCTATTTTTCCTTTCCTTTTTCTTTCCCTCCAGCATTTTGTTTTTTAACTAAATGCTAATCAACTTGATCCACTTACTCATCATTTTGATCTCATCTGTTTGGAATGCATTCATAATGACATGTTCTTTTCTGCAACATAACAATGGCAAGTGTGTGTGTGTTTTTGTCAGCGTTTAAATTTTGACATTTTTAAGGAATTACAAGAAGTCTCTGTTCATTCAGATGTAGAGGTATGTGCGTGCAGTGTGTGTGTGTGTGTGTGTGTGTGTGTGTGTGTGTGTGTGTGACTGTGTGTTGTCTCTTTTGCTACAGCGCTGCCTGCTGACCAAGGAGAAATTCTCAGGACAGGCCTGACTCCACACACACACACACACACACACACACACACACACACACACACACACACACACACGTACGTTTAGGCCCAACAGCAGCAAGCAGCTTCAGTAGTTGGTTGATTGGCAGCGTGGGCTAAGCGTGACTGAGCTGTGCCTCTGGCCGTGACTGTGTGGTGACTGTGTGCATAGCTGCAAGAGAGATGAGAGAGAGCAGGGGGAGGGAGGGAGGAGAGGAGAGGAGAGGAGAGAGAGCAGGACAGACATGTACATCTACCAGCTGCTTGTTGTTGGGTTTGGGTTTGGCCATGGTTAGTCATAGCGGTGAAGTGCACTCTACTGAGTGCACTTTTCTACTTTTCTTCATGATTACCTGTGTAGCGTCCGAGAGAGATGGTTCCAAAATGTTGCATATAAAAGAAGCACCATGTCTCATGGCCCCTATGAATGGGAATAGGATGAACTGTTAGTGGGCTTCCTGTGATGATTAACTGCATTATACCTGCGAGCTGAAATGTTCATCAGACCTGTGCACCTATCTACCAGCTAATGGAAATGTAAGATGGAAGTTCAACAACAAGTGGATTGTTTTTCTCATTATTTATGCCCTGTGTTGTGGAAAATCTGCAGAACTCTTGAAAATCCATTCAAAAACTTTTTCTAAAAAGCTTTCCTAAAAAACTTTAGGAACATTTCTTTTAAGGTAATTCAAAAAAAAAAAAAAACAATTTAAATTTAATTCCAGTTTGTGAAATGATGGAGCAGAGCTTTTGCACACCTAAAAACGACAGGTGCATATAGGAAAAGGGCAAGAGCCGAGTGAAGTGAAACGAAGGACTCCTGCACACTGTCTCTTGACTGCTTCACTTGCAATTAAAATGTTTAATAGGCAGAAGAATAACATTTCACAGACTTTCATCAGATTCTTTTTTGGTTTCTGAAATGATTAAACCTAAAAACTGACTTGGTTTATGTCTAATTTCTAGACACATTTCGAAGATGTTTTAATTATAATTATGGTCCGGGCAGTTTAGCTGATGGACCATCATGTATTTATCATTCGTCCTCCTGTTCTTCTCCCTCCTCCTTTCATTTCTTCCTCTTCCTCTTCCTCCTCAAAATGCCTGGCCCCAACACTGCTGTGCAGCAGCTATAATTTACACTTACAATTCATATAATGCAGCATATCATTTCATTTCAATAACACTTGATTAGTATAAAGAGGCAAGAATCTTAAAGGACAAGAAGAAAATGTCATTGCTGTTACATTTAGAGATAGCAACTTGTATAAGATGTCGATTTTCATTATATAGTGATTTATTACATTTGTGGAAGTTATCCAATTTTGAAAACTGAAGATTTTCACCTTCCTGCAAACATAACAAATCCCTGCAAACGTAACAGTTATTACGTTTGTGGGAAATGACGTATTACATTTGGTAGGCCACTGCTATTACGATTATGGTAAACTGATTACATTAGTGGGATTATTACATCATCATCATTAAAAGCTGCAGATTTGTATTCCATTTGTGATTTATTACGTTGGCGGGTCTAACGAGGATAATTTCATCCCAGGCCCGGGCAAGGTACGCGGTGGGCCTGCCAAGAGGCTCTGGGTTATGGGCCCCCTGAGCTCTTGGGCCCCTGGGCCTGGGCATCCCTGACTGTGTGCTTGATGGCGAGCTAACCGGGGGTGACCGGGCCTGTCGGGGAGCGAGCTGTGGCTTTGGCTAATTGGGGCTCCGCTGAGAGGCCAACTCACAACAGGAAGAGGAATGACAGCTCCTACTGCTATGACTGCAGAGAGACAGAGGGGAGAAAGGGACAGAGGGGAGAGAGGGACAGAAGGGAGAGAGGGACAGAGGGGAGAGAGGGACAGAGGGGAGAGAGGGACAGAGGGGAGAGAGGGACAGAAGGGAGAGAGGGACAGAGGGGAGAGAGGGACAGAGGGGAGAGAGGGACAGAAGGGACAGAGGGGATAGAGGGACAGAGGGGGAAGAGGGAGAGAGGGACAGAGGGGAGAGAGGGACAGAGGGGAAAGAGGGAGAGAGGGGAGAGAGGGACAGAGGGGAGAGAGGGACAGAAGAGACAGAGGGGATAGAGGGACAGAAGGGACAGAGGGGAGAGAGGGACAGAGGACTGGTTCCTGCCCTCATGCTATCCCCTCTGTCCCTGGTTCCTGCCCTCATGCTGTCCCCTCTGTCCCTGCCCTCATGCTGTCCCCTCTGTCCCTGGCCTCATGCTGTCCCCTCTGTCCCTGCCCTCATGCTGTCCCCTCTGTCCCTGGTTCCTGGCCTCATGCTGTCCCCTCTGTCCCTGGTTCCTGCCCTCATGCTGTCCCCTCTGTCCCTGGTTCCTGGCCTCATGCTGTCCCCTCTGTCCCTGGTTCCTGCCCTCATGCTGTCCCCTCTGTCCCTGCCCTCATGCTGTCCCCTCTGTCCCTGGTTCCTGCCCTCATGCTGTCCCCTCTGTCCCTGCCCTCATGCTGTCCCCTCTGTCCCTGCCCTCATGCTGTCCCCTCTGTCCCTGCCCTCATGCTGTCCCCTCTGTCCCTGGTTCAGGAGCCCTGCGGTCCCGCTTGTGTTTGTCCTCTGGAGGAAAACGATGTCGCGCGGCTCTAGTCAGCATCGAGGTCCAAATGTGCGCTGACTAACGGTGTTATGCAAGAGGGCCTCAGAGTGGATGTTCTGAATGGTGCCGGGCCGGCTCGCCCTCTGAGTGTTACAAGAATGTTCTGAAACAAAACATGGGGGTGGCTAATATCTGGGCCAGCACCCACCTTAACATCATGACATGGAAAGATTGAAGCAATATCACACTCTAGGTCGTGCCGTCGGCTGTGATTCGGTCATTAATCACAGCCGTGCTGCTGATATCCAGAACAACAGCACGACCTGGAGTGTGATCTTGCTTTTCTACAACAGTTGGTAAACGTCTATTCATCAAGTAATAATATTTAGCAGCCTAATCAAGGTTACATTAGAATACCTGTGAGTGTGATTATAGTATACAGTGATTATAACATAGCGTTCCAGTGCTGCTGTTATACTAAATATTAGCACCCATGGAATGCCTTTTGTCCAATCAAATCGCTCAGCCAGAACTAACTGTTGTGTAAAGGTCCTTACACACATCGGGAGCATTTTTTCCGTGCGATTAATTCGCACGTCAATAATATTTTCCGAACCTATATCAGTCAATGCAACCGTGCATACGGTTGCATTGCCATTGCCGTGCAACGGCGAAGTTTCGCTGAGCGTTATTGCGGCGTTTATTTTTTCGAACCACGGTTGATTTTTCAGAAATTCGCTTCCGACGTGTACACATCTGTGGCTGTGATTGACAGGTGGGTCAAAACTCGCATCGTAATTTCGTGCCGTATATTCGCATCGCTCTTGATGTGTAAGGACTTTAACATTGCATAAATGAAGAAAGGTACTTTACTTCATTGTCTATGGGGATGTTCAAAGATTTAAAACATTCATAAATTGTTTGTCAAAGATCTTTGATACTGAAGTTCCTCTTAATGTCAAACTCTGTGTGCTTGCTATCTATCCGGGGGACTTTGTGCAAACAACAAAACAAGCTAAACTACTGGACTTCTGACTTCTTCAAGCCAGAAGAGCTATTGCACTTTGCTGGAAAAATATGGATGCGCCATCACTAAAAATGTGGAAACGGGAACTTTCTGAATGTATTGGCCTGGAAAGACTAACGTACATTGCTAAGGCTCAAAGGGAAAGATTTTGCTCAGCTCTGGGAGCCATACATGCGTTATATTGGGGGGGGGGGGGGGGGGTGGAAACATTGCATAAATGAGAGGCACTGCCTTTACCTTGGATTCACCAAGCTTCGGCCTACTGCCTCTGCTGTGGCCCCAGCAGCCTAGCTATCACCAGGCTAGCCCAGGTACCACCAGGCTACAGCCCAGCTACCACCGGCTCCAGCCCAGCTACCTCCAGGCTACAGCCCAGCTACCACCACGCTAGCCTGCAGCTAGCCAGCCTCCACCAGCCTCTAGTAGCATCCAGCTAACACCAGGCTCCAGCAGCAGCCATCCAGCTACCACCAGGCTCCAGCAGCAGCCATCCAGCTACCACCAGGCTCCAGCAGCAGCCATCTAGCTACCATCAGGCTCCAGCAGCAGCCATCCAGCTACCATCAGGCTCCAACAGCAGCCATCCAGCTACCACCAGGCTCCAACAGCAGCCATCTAGCTACCACCAGGCTCCAGCAGCAGCCATCCAGCTACCACCAGGCTCCAGCAGCAGCCATCCAGCTACCACCAGGCTCCAACAGCAGCCATCTTCCTCAGCATCCTCGTCTCTGCTCGTCGGCTGCTCCCCCGACAGTTTGCTTTTTTTAATATTTCTAGGATATTTTAACATTGTATCTTTTAGATCCTGGCTGTCTTACCTATCGATTTTAACATAGTGAAAGCTGTGGACATCTGGACATAACACTGTGTTTACAATTCGACACCAGTGTTGCTAGCTGTTTGCTTGGTGTGGCTCGTTTCTAGCCTAGATCCAGGCAGCTCGAGGCTTTTCTACAGCCTGGCAAGGCTCGCCTTCAGCCGGGGCCCAGGTTAGCAGTAGAATGCCCGAGAAACAGCAGAGAACAAGGCAGAGAGGCGCTAGCCCTCCGGAAAACGAAATGGAGGAGATTAAAAAATCTCTAGATTTCATGTCAGCAGAGATCGCTAAAATTGCCGACCAACAAAGCAAAATAATGAATCTGATGGGAGAAGTTCAGTCTCTTAAAAGACTGAACACGGAAAAGGACAAGACCATCAAACTTTTGGAAAGTCGAGTGGCCGACATGGAGCAATATTCCCGCATGAACAACGTCATCATCAGCGGGCTGAAGACCAGGCATCGGTCGTATGCCAGCCAGTGCAGCTACCCCGCTGGAGAACGAGGTTCGTGGACGGCAGGGGGAATCCTCTGAGTCCGAGACGGAATCGCTGGAGCAGCAGGTGGTCGGCTTTTTGGAAAGCAGGGGGATCCCCGTGGACAGGAGCGACATCGAAGCCTGTCACACCCTCCCTACAAAGACCAAAGGAGCTACACCACCGATAATAATTCGCTTTACCAACAGAAAGAACAAGATCGCGATCCTAAAGCAGGGTCGGAAATTAAAAGGATCGGACGTGTACATTAATGAACACCTTACCAAGAGGAATGGTGAGATCGCCAGGCGTGCACGAATCCTGAGAAAGCAAGCCAAGATTCAGTCTACATGGACTGCAAGCTGCAAAGTGTTTATCAAGACAAATGGCACGTCTCCAGAAGAAGAAAAAGTTATGGTCATTAATGATATAAGTGAACTAGACAGATTCGATGTCTGAACGACCTGCGGTGAAGTAGGATCCCTGTATCTAATAGGCTACCTATGGATTTAGCCTACACACACCTATAATGACTGACATGCATCGTTTTACTTTTATACTTTTTTGTTGTTATGATTTTATGATTACTGACATAAGGTTTCATTTTTTCATACCTTGTTTCTGTCTTGATAGATTTATAATAATGGACAAAAGGTTTCAGACCTCTGTGTTGTTAGGGAGCTATTTCTATTTTAGTCTAACTATTCGCTCTTTACTGCCTCTCATGACGTTACTGGATTGCAGTGTCACTGCTGAAAGACGATATATTTTATCAAACTTTATTTCACCTCATTATGGGTTCATACAATCTTAATCTACCGGGCAAAGGCCTGTTGATAGCTCACGTGAATATCTGTAGCTTGAGAAATAAGGTCCCTGATTTATGTATGATAATGAAGACTAATGGTATCCACATTATGGCAATATCTGAAACCCATCTTGACTCTTCTTTTGAGGATATAGAATTAGCTGTGGATGGTTACACACTATTTAGGAAGGATCGAACCAGATATGGTGGTGGGGTAGCTGTGTATGTGCAGAATCATATTCCTGTTAAAATAAGAAATGATTTAATGTTGGATGATATTGAGGCAATGTGGATTCAAGTTCATCTGCCACTGACTAAACCCATACTGGTAGGGTGCTGCTACAGGCCACCTAGCGCCGATATGAAATACCTGGATTCACTCTGTGAAATGTTGGATAAATCTAGTGATGAAAATAGAGAGCTGTATTTTACTGGAGACACAAATATTGACTGGGATGGTTTGTGCCCACTTAAAAAGAAACGTATGTCTGTAGCAAATGCCTGTAACCTCACACAGACTATTACTTTACCTACTAGATCAACTATAAACAAAAATGGTTTAAAATCATCCAAATGCATTGATCACCTTTTTACTAATGTCCCTGATAAATGTACCAAAACTGTATCAATAGCTCTTGGTTTTACAGACCACAACTTAATTGCAATTAAAAGGAAGACTAAGGTCCCAAAAGCACCTAGCTTGATTGTCCATAAAAGGTCATATAAACATTTTAATCAAGAAAGGTTTATAAATGACGTAAAACATGTAAACTGGGCTACTGTATGTCTTGAGGAGGATCCTGAAGTCGCGTTGAATAAATTTATGAGGCTATTTTTGCAAATTGCTGATAAACATGCTCCTGTCAGAAAAACAACTGTCAGGGCGAATGGCGCCCCCTGGATAGGGAATGAGCTTAAAGAACTCATGAAGCAACGTGACGTTGCTAAAAAAAATGGCTGACTCATCTGGTCTTCTCTCAGACATGATGAACTACCGTAAACTTAGAAATCATGTAACTAAAATGAATAGAAGTAATAAAAAAGAATATTATCAGAATAAGATCAATGTCTCCAGAAATGATGGAAAACAATTATGGAAAATATTAAATCAAATTATGGGAAGATCATCATGCCAAACTAATTCTTTTATAGAAGTGAATGGAGTGTATCTGACTAAACCAGTAGAGATTGCTGATTATTTTAATAATTATTTCACAAGTAAGGTTGAAAATCTAAGAGTAAATATGACACCTTCTGACGGCTCCTCCTCATGCACATTAATTGAAAATCATATAATGAAAGGTAAAAGCTGTCAGTTTAATTTTGTGCCAGTCGATATACCTGACATTGAGAAACTGTTGTCATCACTGCCATGTGATAAACCTGCTGGTACAGACATGTTAGACAGCAAACTGTTAAGAATTGCGGCATGCCACGTATCCACTCCTATTTGTTACATCTTTAATAGGAGTTTAACGAACGGAGTCTGTCCCAAGGCTTGGAAGGAGGCAAAGGTCATTCCGTTGCCCAAGGACAAAAAGAAAGAATTCACTGGTACTAACAGTCGACCTATTAGCATACTTCCTGTTCTGAGTAAATTGATGGAAAAAATTGTTTTTAAACAAATTCAAGATTACTTTATTAATAACAGACTGGTCACTAGTTCCCAGCATGCCTATAGACAAGGTCATTCAACTTCAACCGCACTAGCTCAGTTAACTGATGATTGGCTAACACAAATGGACACCAAGAAGATGGTTGGTACTGTCTTACTTGACTTCAGTGCGGCATTTGATGTCATAGACCATGAAATAATGATTTCCAAACTAAGAAAATATGGTTTTAATAGTATGGCACTTGCCTGGATGATGAGTTACTTATCAGGTAGATCACAGAGAGTGTTTTTTAATGGTAGCCTATCGGAACCGAAGTACAATCACTGTGGGGTTCCTCAAGGAAGCTGCTTGGGTCCTTTACTATTTACTATTTTCACAAATGATCTTCCCTATGTTACAACAAACACCAATATGGTAATGTATGCAGATGACACAACATTGTATAGTACTGCCTATACTTTGAACGAATTAGTAAATATTTTAAATCAGGATCTAAACAGGGTGTCAGAATGGGTAAAAGATAACAAACTTGTACTGAATGTTGACAAAACAAAAAGCATTGTCTTCGGTTCCAGGCATATGCTTATTGATGACCCGCAGCTGCATCTGTCAATGTCAGGTATACCCATTGAGCAGGTTAAAAAAACTAAACTGCTTGGTGTGTTTCTGGACAGTCAACTATCATGGTCGGATCATATTGATAGTATTGTATTGAAAATGGGAAGAGGCATAGCCATGGTCAGAAAGTGTTCCACCTACTTGACATCCTTAGTTATGGGTCAAGTCGTTCAGTCCTTGGTTTTTTGTCACCTTCATTACTGTCCTATCATATGGTCAGCAGCAACAAAGTCAGACCTGAACAAACTGCAACTTGTTCAGAACAGAGCTGCTAGACTGGTACTAAATTGTTCAACACGCACCAATATTTCATATATGCATTCGCACCTATCCTGGTTACCTGTTGGAAAAAAACTGATCTGCAGTCTATTAATGTTCTTCAGGAACATTATCATAAATCAAATGCCAGACTACTTTCACAAACAGTTTTTGAAATGTACCAACACTCACAATTATCATACCAGAAATGCAAGCCTTGGTCATTTAACACTTCCTGCTCCCAGAACAAATCTCCTCAAACGCACAGTTATTTATAGATCCATATCATCCTGGAATTCTTTGCCATCTCACATTCATCTCTCACAAAGTAAGCTATCATTCAAGATAGCTGTAAAGAAACACCTCTTGCAGCTGACCACATGACAGGTTTTTTTTTTAATACTATGTTGAATATGATGAAGTTATTGTATATGACCGGAGTTACCATCATCTTAACTCTATGATGTATTTATTTATATTGTAATAGGTTTAGTAATTATGTATTTTTCATGTTTTTTTCATGTTTTCATGTATTTTTTCATGTATTTTTTCATGTTTTTATATTGTATGCTTTTACATGGACCCCAGGAAGACTAGCTGTTGCCCCGGCATCAGCTAATGGGGATCCATTCAATAAACAAACAAAAAAAACCTTTTGTTCTTCACATTCTCATTTCCCATGACACAAATGACACTTTGCAGCCACCACACGAGGTTGTCTTTTCAGAGTGTGTGCTAAAGTCAATGTCATATTGCTGGCACCTCTTACCATATTGTGTGTGTGTGTGTGTGTGTGTGTGTGTGTGTGTGTGTGTGTGTGTGTGTGTGTGTGTGTGTGTGTGTGTGTGTGTGTGTGTGTGTGTGTGTGTGTGCGTGCGTGCGTGCGTGTGTTCATGCTGGTCGGTGCGTGAATGATCCGTGGCGATAGAATAAAAGCATCTGCTGTCACATATACACTGTAGTATAACTTTCTAAATAAAAACCCCTTCCAAGTCCTCGCTTTCACTTTGAAATTGAACTCTTCAACTTTAGAATTGTACAAATGGTGATACTTGGACGCGTGTTCTCTTGGAAGTGCGTGACCTACAGTAGGGCTGGAAGATATGAGTGCGTGACCTACAGTAGGGCTGGAAGATGAAGTGCGTGACCTACAGTAGGGCTGGAAGATGAAGTGCGTGACCTACAGTAGGGCTGGAAGATGAAGTGCGTGACCTACAGTAGGGCTGGAAGATGAAGTGTGTGACCTACAGTAGGGCTGAAGTGCGTGACCTACAGTAGGGCTGGAAGATGAAGTGCGTGACCTACAGTAGGGCTGGAAGATGAAGTGCGTGACCTACAGTAGGGCTGGAAGATGAAGTGCGTGACCTACAGTAGGGCTGGAAGATGAAGTGCGTGACCTACAGTAGGGCTGGAAGATGAAGTGTGTGACCTACAGTAGTGCTGGAAGATGAAGTGTGTGACCTACAGTAGGGCTGAAGTGTGTGACCTACAGTAGGGCTGGAAGATGAAGTGCGTGACCTACAGTAGGGCTGAAGTGTGTGACCTACAGTAGGGCTGGAAGATGAAGTGCGTGACCTACAGTAGGGCTGGAAGATGAAGTGCGTGACCTACAGTAGGGCTGGAAGATGAAGTGCGTGACCTACAGTAGGGCTGGAAGATGAAGTGCGTGACCTACAGTAGGGCTGGAAGATGAAGTGCGTGACCTACAGTAGGGCTGGAAGATGAAGTGCGTGACCTACAGTAGGGCTGGAAGATGAAGTGTGTGACCTACAGTAGTGCTGGAAGATGAAGTGTGTGACCTACAGTAGGGCTGGAAGATGAAGTGCGTGACCTACAGTAGGCCTGGAAGATGAAGTGCGTGACCTACAGTAGTGCTGGAAGATGAAGTGTGTGACCTACAGTAGGGCTGGAAGATGAAGTGCGTGACCTACAGTAGGGCTGGAAGATGAAGTGCGTGACCTACAGTAGGGCTGGAAGATGAAGTGCGTGACCTACAGTAGGGCTGGAAGATGAAGTGCGTGACCTACAGTAGGGCTGGAAGATGAAGTGCGTGACCTACAGTAGGCCTGGAAGATGAAGTGCGTGACCTACAGTAGGGCTGGAAGATGAAGTGCGTGACCTACAGTAGGGCTGGAAGATGAAGTGCGTGACCTACAGTAGGGCTGGAAGATGAAGTGCGTGACCTACAGTAGGGCTGGAAGATGAAGTGCGTGACCTACAGTAGGCCTGGAAGATGAAGTGCGTGACCTACAGTAGGGCTGGAAGATGAAGTGCGTGACCTACAGTAGGGCTGGAAGATGAAGTGCGTGACCTACAGTAGGCCTGGAAGATGAAGTGCGTGACCTACAGTAGAGCTGGAAGATGAAGTGCGTGACCTACAGTAGGGCTGGAAGATGAAGTGCGTGACCTACAGTAGGGCCGGAAGATGAAGTGTGTGACCTACAGTAGTGCTGGAAGATGAAGTGTGTGACCTACAGTAGGGCTGAAGTGTGTGACCTACAGTAGGGCTGGAAGATGAAGTGCGTGACCTACAGTAGGGCTGAAGTGTGTGACCTACAGTAGGGCTGGAAGATGAAGTGCGTGACCTACAGTAGGGCTGGAAGATGAAGTGCGTGACCTACAGTAGGGCTGGAAGATGAAGTGCGTGACCTACAGTAGGGCTGGAAGATGAAGTGCGTGACCTACAGTAGGGCTGGAAGATGAAGTGCGTGACCTACAGTAGGGCTGGAAGATGAAGTGTGTGACCTACAGTAGTGCTGGAAGATGAAGTGCGTGACCTACAGTAGGGCTGGAAGATGAAGTGCGTGACCTACAGTAGGGCTGGAAGATGAAGTGCGTGACCTACAGTAGGGCTGGAAGATGAAGTGCGTGACCTACAGTAGGGCTGGAAGATGAAGTGCGTGACCTACAGTAGGGCTGGAAGATGAAGTGCGTGACCTACAGTAGGGCTGGAAGATGAAGTGCGTGACCTACAGTAGGCCTGGAAGATGAAGTGCGTGACCTACAGTAGGGCTGGAAGATGAAGTGCGTGACCTACAGTAGGGCTGGAAGATGAAGTGCGTGACCTACAGTAGGGCTGGAAGATGAAGTGCGTGACCTACAGTAGGGCTGGAAGATGAAGTGCGTGACCTACAGTAGGGCTGGAAGATGAAGTGCGTGACCTACAGTAGGGCTGGAAGATGAAGTGCGTGACCTACAGTAGGGCTGGAAGATGAAGTGCGTGACCTACAGTAGGGCTGGAAGATGAAGTGCGTGACCTACAGTAGGGCTGAAGTGCGTGACCTACAGTAGGGCTGAAGTGCGTGACCTACAGTAGGCCTGGAAGATGAAGTGCGTGACCTACAGTAGGCCTGGAAGATGAAGTGCGTGACCTACAGTAGGGCTGGAAGATGAAGTGCGTGACCTACAGTAGGGCTGGAAGATGAAGTGCGTGACCTACAGTAGGGCTGGAAGATGAAGTGCGTGACCTACAGTAGGGCTGGAAGATGAAGTGCGTGACCTACAGTAGGCCTGGAAGATGAAGTGCGTGACCTACAGTAGGCCTGGAAGATGAAGTGCGTGACCTACAGTAGGGCTGGAAGATGAAGTGCGTGACCTACAGTAGGGCTGAAGTGCGTGACCTACAGTAGGGCTGGAAGATATGGACCAAAACAATCCTATCTCTGTATCTTTAGGCTGAATGGCGATACACAATATATGCAGTGTTTTCTACTAAGTGGGCTAAATGTTCAGTTGTAAGTCAAAGCTACATGTGAGATGGAGGGCTGCTGGGCAATATGGACAAAATCAAATATCACAATATTTTTTGACCAAGTACCTCGATATCGATATTGCAACAATACTGTAGTAGTAGGGAGGATGACTATTGGTGCTTTTACAAAATATTTACACAACAAGGTTTTTGATCAATAATCATCAGTCATGTGGATATAATGACTAAGTGGGTAAAGGCAAATAATCGAGAACAGCTAGAATAGTTTGGTTAGTTCAGAAAATGACATCACTACTGTAATGCAGCCTTTAAAGCCAGGAAAAGACAACATAATATGTATTTTGGATATGGTAATATGGTACAGTATATTATACCATATTACCATATCCAAAATCTAAGATGATATCTAGTCTCATATCAGGATATCGACATAATATTGATATATTGCCCGCCCTAGCGTGAGCTGACACAGAGACAGAGACAGAGACAGGGTTTTCAGAGACAGAGGACAGAGACAGGGTTTTCAGAGACAGAGACAGAGACAGGGTTTTCAGAGACAGAGGACAGAGACAGGGTTTTCAAAGACAGAGACAGAGACAGGGTTTTCAGAGACAGAGGACAGAGACAGGGTTTTCAGAGACAGAGGACAGAGACAGGGTTTTCAGAGACAGTGACAGAGACAGGGTTTTCAGAGACAGAGACAGGGTTTTCAGAGACAGAGACAGGGTTTTCAGAGACACAGAACAGAGACAGAGACAGGGTTTTCAGAGACAGAGGACAGAGACAGGGTTTTCAGAGACAGATACAGGGTTTTCAGAGACACAGAACAGAGACAGAGACAGGGTTTTCAGAGACAGAGACAGAGTTTTCAGAGACAGAGACAGAGACAGGGTTTTCAGAGACACAGAACAGAGACAGAGACAGGGTTTTCAGAGACAGAGACAGAGACAGGGTTTTCAGAGACAGAGACAGGGTTTTCAGAGACAGAGACAGGGTTTTCAGAGACACAGAACAGAGACAGAGACAGGGTTTTCAGAGACAGAGGACAGAGACAGGGTTTTCAGAGACAGATACAGGGTTTTCAGAGACACAGAACAGAGACAGAGACAGGGTTTTCAGAGACAGAGGACAGGGCAGAGGAAGAGGGCCACAATAGCACCTCTTCCCATCATGTGCCAGGGTGTGAGCATCCACCTGAGCATGACAGCTACAGGCCATGAAACCTCACTCACTGCCAGCATCCAGTGGTTTGTTTGGCAGTCTCTTCCTGTGCATGATCTTGATGTAGTGTTTTCATGCACCACAAGATGGTGCCAAATCTAAACGGAGCTGTCCAACTGCATCTGACCTGTGTATTCGTATACAATAATCTCCACTATAATCAGCTGACTAAAATCATCAGCTTCAACAGTGACTACAGGAACGACATACTTCATGCACGCCTGGATAAAATTAAATCATTCAAAGCGTATTTAGATATTTGGATGTATTGAAACTCAGCTCAGCTAGATATTTGCAAGTTATTTGAGGATAGGGAATTTAAAAGCTTGAATTAATGCCTTCATGAAACTGTAATTGATTTTTGTTTATATGATATATGTGATATGGTTATGGTCTTGAACTGATCTTTCACATTGGACCGTTTGGGACATTTTGAACTATACATCAATATACACACTCATAATAACTCAGCTACCAGCATTCAGGCATCTTCCACAAACTCTTGTTATTGATCATCGCAAACAGGCCAAAAATACAAAAAACACTGCAGAATACAAAACAATTGTATTTCCTGGGTTCTGCTGCCATAGTTGGTTAGGTGTTATATCTAGCGTATGTGAGGTGTTGGACTACGCTTTCAAAATGACAACAAGCGGGTGACATTGCCGCAGACACCCGGGGCCCTCATGCTTGAAACAGTCAAATGTTCTGCTGAACTGAGAAAATCTCTTCTCAGTCTGTAAATCTCATGTAAATCCAACGTAAATTCATATTTATCATCCACAGAACACTTCACCACTCATGTACATATTGTATATATTGACTCGATTTGATTTGATTTGATTGCACTTGCAACCTTGCGATTGCCGTTAGTTATCTTCCTACTTCTTATCCCTGTATATTGATGTGACCGCTACGCTGCATACAGACACTAAGACAAATTCCTCGTATGTAACTTGCATACTGTGGCAATAAAAGATTGATTCTGATTGTGATTCTCTTCTGAAGTGAGATAGCACTCTCGCTGAGTGAGACATCTCTTCTGACAGCATGTATAGTTCACATCGCCCTGCTGCAATCTTGACTCATACTGTGAATGGAGTCTTTCGAGGACGTCAAGGCCCACGACTTGAAATGTGAGAGAATGAGGTAGGGACTGGAATGAGGTAGAGACTGGAATGAGGTAGGGACTGGAATGAGGTAAGGACTGGAATGAGGTAGGGACTGGAATGAGGTAGGGACTGGAATGAGGTAGGGACTGGAATGAGGTAGAGACTGGAATGAGGTAGAGACTGGAATGAGGTAGAGACTGGAATGAGGTAGGGACTGGAATGAGGTAGGGACTGGAATGAGGTAGGGGTGAGAATCCCTGTTGAGTTTCACACTCCATACAGTCCAATAAACCCAATTAGCCATCCAGGCTGTTGTGGACAGCATTCCACACATTCTGCAGGGTGAAGTGCTGTGGGAAAGCATGTCACATTGACCACAATGTTCTCTGGAGGTCCTCTCCCGTTCATCCATAATAAAGGCATCAGGATAGTCTAGATCAGGGGTTGTCAAACTTTTTGGGCTTCAGTACCCTCTTTGCCCAGATTTCTGAATCAGACAACAGTTTTTACATACACATGATTAACCGTGAGGAGTAGGCTTGGGCAGATTTTCTGGAACATTGCGATCTTCGGTAAATATCACGATTTTGAAAATTCAGAGGCTGTCGTGGGGCTCAGTTCAAAAGCCAGGGTGAAGTTTCTGGTATCATATGAACCTAGGAGACCTAACACATCGATGGGTACCAACTATGCCATGCTAGCAGGTGTGTGTGTGTGTGTGTGTGTGTGTGTGTGTGTGTGTGTGTGTGTGTGTGTGTGTGTGTGTGTGTGTGTGTGTGTGTGTGTGTGAACCCTGATCTAGACGGATAAATAGCACTACAGGTAAGAGGAAAAATATACTGTATACTTTTGATTTTGGGCTGAAGTGTCACTTTAAACTAAACAGGGGAGCAGAGCAGGGTATTTTGTCTCATCAAGAAAATGTGCAATGATGTGTTTCTGGATGTGTGTTGCCCTTTTTGAGAGGCAGGACAGCTGAAAATGACTCCTAAACAGCCGTTGTAACAGCGGGGGCGTTCAGGCAGGTGTTACCTGACGTTGTAACAGCGGGGGCGTTCAGGCAGGTGTTACCTGACGTTGTAACAGCGGTGGCGTTCAGGCAGGTGTTACCTGACGTTGTAACAGCGGGGGCGTTCAGGCAGGTGTTACCTGACGTTGTAACAGCGGGGGCGTTCAGGCAGGTGTTACCTGACGTTGTAACAGCGGGGGCGTTCAGGCAGGTGTTACCTGACGTTGTAACAGCGGGGGCCTTCAGGCAGGTGTTACCTGACGTTGTAACAGCGGGGGCGTTCAGGCAGGTGTTACCTGACGTTGTAACAGCGGGGGCGTTCAGGCAGGTGTTACCTGACGTTGTAACAGCGGGGGCGTTCAGGCAGGTGTTACCTGACGTTGTAACAGCGGGGGCGTTCAGGCAGGTGTTACCTGACGTTGTAACAGCGGGGGCGTTCAGGCAGGTGTTACCTGACGTTGTAACAGCGGGGGCCTTCAGGCAGGTGTTACCTGACGTTGTAACAGCGGGGGCGTTCAGGCAGGTGTTACCTGACGTTGTAACAGCGGGGGCCTTCAGGCAGGTGTTACCTGACGTTGTAACAGCGGGGGCCTTCAGGCAGGTGTTACCTGACGTTGTAACAGCGGGGGCCTTCAGGCAGGTGTTACCTGACGTTGTAACAGCGGTGGCGTTCAGGCAGGTGTTACCTGACGTTGTAACAGCGGGGGCCTTCAGGCAGGTGTTACCTGACGTTGTAACAGCGGGGGCCTTCAGGCAGGTGTTACCTGACGTTGTAACAGCGGGGGCCTTCAGGCAGGTGTTACCTGACGTTGTAACAGCGGGGGCCTTCAGGCAGGTGTTACCTGACGTTGTCGTGCTTCTGGATGTAGATCTTGTGAAACATCATGTCCTCCTGCTTGGCGTTAATGTCAGCTTTCATCTCCATGGCAACGTGTCGGGGAAGCACTGAGAGCAGGAGGCGTTCCTGCAGGGGGCGAGGGAGGGTCAAGACGGGTGGAGAGGTGCTTTATTTTGTATGTTACATACTTATTGGCAAAGTTATTAGTTAGTTTATGAGTTTATGGGCTAGAAAGTCACCAGGTTACAAGCACTAGGTGCCATTTTCTCCTCGAAATGAAGATTATAGATTACTGTTATAAATGAAATCTTGAAAAATGAACTCATGATGTGAAAAAGTGTGGGAAAACTAAATAAATTAAGATTTTTGTGATTTTTTTGTTGTTGCATACATTATTACATAGGTGCACTGAATACCCAGGTATGTGAACTAAAATGGAAAAAAAAGTCATTTTTGGCTTCAGCTCGTCTGTAAAGTAATAATTTAATCATTTTCGTTTTGCTACTCTCTGACTACCACTGACTGATGTAACAACATAGTGAGTCAACCTGTATCCAGTAATTGAAAGCTTTTATATCCGCTGTTCTAAACCTCTGTCATACATCTTTCTCTGGAAAGATTCTCTGGTATTTTTATGGTTCTGTCAGCACTGCTGACAAACTGTTGCTGCTCACTCGGCAGCAACAGTTTGTTTGGAATAAAGAGAAAAACGGGGTCGTTAGTCCCCCCCAAAACTTTTCTTCTCCTAATTGCACTTGGCCAATTTCCCCTGCCTAAGTGGTCCGGTCGTTGCTCCACCCCTCTGCCAATCTGGGGAGCGGTAGACTCTCACATGCCTCCTCCAATACATGTGGAGTCACCAGCCGCTTTCTTTTCACCTGACAGCGAGGCGTTTCCCCCGGAGGACGTAGTGCGTGTGGAGGAACACGTTACTCCCCCCAGTTCCCCTCCCCGTTGAAAACAGGCGCCCCAACTGACAAAAGAAGGCGCTAGTGCAGCGACCAGGACAGATCCCTTTCTCTGGCTTCCCACCCGCAGACCATGGCCAATTGTGTCTGTAGGGGGCGCCCCACCCAAGCTGGTGGTAACAACGGGGCTGTGAACTTGCGACCCTCATGTTGGTAGGCGAGGGAATAGACCACTACACCACCCGGGCAGTTAGAGCAGTGACAGCCACCATGGCTGAACAGACAAAGAATGGAGCACCAACTACATACAGAAACTCAAAATAAAGATGTTGCCAAAAAATAAAATAAAAAAATATAATCTCACAATTACCACTTTAATTTAAAGCTTACACACATTGAATCTTGTATTGTCTTCATTATAATGCCCCCCCCGCTTTGAGGGCATCAATCACACCTGCTATGTGTCGCCACAGGGAAATATTGTAAAGTTTGGACTAACTAATGTTAACCATGCAGGCAGTGGAGAAACAGGAGGGAAAGTTTGAAGAAGTTTAGATGCTACTGCTTGGTATAGAGGCAGTATCGCAGGCAGCCAATCAAGAGGCTGTTTGAAATAGAGCCATTGTTGGGCTTTGATTTGATTGGCTCATGGTCGAGAGAGTAAAGTGGCCAGTTATTGTTTCAGACAGTTACTGTCCAGTGTGGCCGGTGGCCCTTATTGATTTTTTAACAATAACAACAATCCTTACTGGAATTTGGCGCATGGCAGGTGCAATTTCAAACGCTCTATCTGCCCCTAGCACCCGCACGCTCTCTCTCTCTCTCTCCCTCACCTGCTGCTGGTTTTCCCTTTGCGAGTGGAGGCGAGCCTGGATGCATTCCCTGGTCTCCTGGAAGGCCTGTCTCTGGGAGCCCTCGGACGGGTAGTGGGTGCAGACGCCCACCATGTTGGCGCAGGAGAAGATGAGCACGTTGGACACTATCTGTGGAACGAGTAGAGGTCAGGATAGGAGGGGTGAATAAAGAGGCAGAGGGGTCGAAAGGAAAGAGAAGGGGAGGAGGAGAAGGAGAGGAGGAAGAGACACAGATTGACAAATTGAATATTCGGTCCACTCCACAATTTATTTGACTTAATAATAATAATAATAAACCCTTTTGAATCACCCAGAACAATGCACCCTGCTGAGAGATTTCATGTCCTTGTGAATATGAATCCTTCTTATGCAGTCCAACCCAAAGTGATTGGTTTAGTGCAGGGGTGTCCAAACTGTATGACAGTGCTGTCATCATTAGGTGAACAGAAAAAATGCTAAATGAACTTGCTTGATGAACCAATACTGTGTGGAGGGCCACATATAGTATGTTTTGAGAGACAAGCCGAGGGCCACTTAAGATCGTTCAAAGGGCCGCATCTGGCCCCCCAGGCCGGACTTTGGACATGCCTGGTTTAGTGGCTCAACAATGACCTCTGTTTTGTAAATATATATTTGTTCATATTGTAAATGTCCGTTTAGCTACCCTCTATCTCTGATTAATATTACACAATAGTGATTTGACCTATATCCAGTTTATGAAGGTGTTTACATCTAGCCTAGGTAAACCCAGCCACCACGTGACCTGCTCTCTCAGTTCCCAGTCACATAGTGACTGAGAACAGGTCTGAGAGCAGGTCACGTGGGGGATGGGTTTACCCAGGCTAGTTTACATCTACTGTACTAAACACCACCTGGTAGCTGTTTCCTGTGAAAAGATCCTCTGCTGGAAGTGAAGTGATGCGTTACATTTTCACAGCAGTTTGTGATGAACAGGAAGAACTGGGTAGCTAGCTAGCATGAGCAGATAGCCGCCATGACTGAACACACAAAGGAAAGAGCGCCACCTACAGAAACTGTATCAACAGAATATCCAAGAAAAAGATCTCACAGTCAAGTTTTAGAAGGATAATATACAGATATCATAGCAAATCTGTCGGAATATTATAGTCCTACCATACAGGTAGGAGATTAAAAGAAAAATAACCTAAAAGTAGGACTGGACGATATGGACAAAATCAAATACTGTATGACAACATTCTTGACCAAATACCTCAATATATCGATATTGTGACAATACAATATTGTAGGGTTGATTATTGGTGCTTTCACAAAATATTTACACAACGATATTTTTAATAGTCATCAGTAATGTGGATATAATGACTAAGTGGGTAAAGACAAATAATAGGTCAGCTGGAACAGTCTGATAAGTTCAGAAAATGACATCACCTTGCTGCAGCCTTTAAAACCATAAACGACACTACTAGACACTAGATCTCCATATTACCATATTATGCCAAATTGAGTCTCATATCACACAATATCGATATAACATGGATGTATTGCCTGGCTCTACCTACAAGTACAGTTCATTGAGGTCACTATAAACTCATGACACACTATAAGTATTTATAATATGTATAGAGGGGATGGGGGGGGGGGGATATCATAAGGTTATAAACTCATGACTGAGTACCAGAGACACCCTGTATGTTGCGGTAGGAGTATAAAAAGGAACATTATAGCGAATCCTTATATGCCTCTGCGTAGACAGCAAGCCTGCCTCTGAAAGCTTTAAATCAAGTGAACAGAGAGAGAGGAGCTGCATGTCAGAGATAGATACAGAGAGATACAGAGAGAAAGAGTTTGGTGTTTCCTCTCCGGCCTGAAGCGTTTCCCCCTCTCTCTGAAAGAACACGGACGTCTGCATCAACTGCAGTCCTGTGCCTCGCCGCTCTGGGCGGGAACAGCGCATCTCAACCGGCACCATGTCTGAACAGCAGAGTAGCACTGCGTGTGTGGATAATGAAAGTCTCGTGAAGACTCAGTGCAGCCATAGAAACTCCTCTGTGTGTGTGTGTGTGTGTGTGTGTGTGTGTGTGTGTGTGTGTGTGTGTGTGCGTGCGTGCATGTGTATGCGTGTGTGTGTGCGAAAGTGTGTGTGTGTGTGTGTATGCGTGTGTGTGTGCGCGTGTGAGCGCATGCGTGCGTGTGTGTGTGTGTGTGTATGTGTGACAGTGAGAGTGTGTGTGTGCATGCGTGCGTGTGTGTATGCGTGTGTGTGTGTGTCAGTGTGTGTGTGAGTGTGTGTGCGCGCGCGTAAAGTTTTTTTAGAGAGAGAGCTTATCACTGAGATTGCTTATGTGACCTGAATACAGAACAAACCGACCAAGTAGTATTGACCTGAGGTATTTGACCTCATCAGAGGTCTTGGACGTGTTTGTTAACTGGCTGGATCAGTCTTGTTGTTGTGAGATGCTTACAAATCACAATCCTGGGCCCCGTTCCAATACCCATACTTCCATACTATTTAGTAGGCAAAAAAAGAATTAGTATGTCCCAATACATAGTATGTCAGATGCAGTATGCCAAGAGTACCAGGATGTTGTACTACATCAGCTCCTATTTCGGAGTATGGATCGATGCATGCTGCGCCAGCCAAACTTCCCCACAATCCTTTGAGCAGCGGAAGTTCTTCTTCTTCTGTTTTATGGCGGTTGGCAAACAACTTTTTGTGCATTACCGCCACCTACTGGAGTTACGTCGCACTGACTGAGCTGCGTGTATAATCCACGCCCACCTCCATGACGCTGTGAACACGTCAATAACTATGATAAAAACACTGACAGAAATATGCACGTTATTATACTGTTAAGAATGAGACTGCATCTAAGTATCATCACATCAGTTTATTAGAAACAACAACATACATTACAATATAACAGCAATTTGATTGTCTGTTCCAATTTTGTAAATGCTTAGTCTGAATTTTTTGTATAATGTACTGTTTGTTATTGCCAGACTTTGTTTATTGAAAAAAAAAAAAAAAAAAAAAAACCTCAAATGTGGCAAGAGTACCTCGCTGCGGACGTCGGCGGAAGTGAGCAAGAGGTCGGAGTTCAGGAAGCTCACGTGACGACAGATGTAGTGTGTCCCAATAGTATGCATTTTGCATGCATGCTACACACTACAATCCATACTTTGTGAGGGCAGCGGCAGTACATACTACAAGAAAGAAGTACAAGTATGGGTATTGGAACGCAGCCCTGATCCCCCGGTGGCAGAGGAGAGGCTTTTTATACCCTCACATGTCTGTCAATGAGGGATCCCAACGTGGCTCTCGGGTAGAATTCCATTCCATGGCTTTTCCATCATTTCCATAACTAAGTCGGAGGAGCACTTCCACGACCTAAAAATGTTCTCCCCTCCTGGCTGCTTTGTTCATGTCTTTCAGTAGAGAAGCAGCAGCCAGTCTGGTTTCCAGCACAGTGAAGCTTGCTGTGGACTGGAGGAGCGAATAATGATGTGGAAAAACATGTCATAAACTAGAGAGCATGTTGCAATGGGATCACAACAGCTGTGATGCCCACAACTTCAAATGAATGTGGGCCAGGGGTGTACATTTTGTGTGTGTGTGTGTGTGTGTGTGTGTGTGTGTGTGTGTGTGTGTGTGTGTGTGTGTGTGTGTGTGTGGGGGGGGTCCCTCCTTGCTCGTCTCACATGCATTTTCATACTCAGCCCTCATTTTGTAAATTGTGTAAAGCTTACTGACTGCATCTTGCTGCATTCGCAGAATCTGTCCACAGACAGACATAAAAACACCTGGCAAAGTACTCCTGTGGTATTTCCTGCTGACAATAGGTGTCATCAGGACCACATTTGTCCATGATGACATCATGGCATCACTGATGACATCATCAGTGTCTTTGACATCACTGCTGATGATGACATCATCAGTGATGTCGCAATGCCTCCTTGCGTGTGTGCCTCCCTCTGTGTGTGTGTGTGTGTGTGTGTGTGTGTGTGTGTGTGTGTGTGTGTGTGTGTGTGTGTGCGTGCGTGCATGTGTATGCGTGTATGCGTGTGTGTGTGTGCGTGTGTGCGTGTGTGTGAAAGTGTGTGTGTGTGTGTGTATGCGTGTGTGTGTGCGCGTGTGAGCGCATGCGTGCGTGTGTGTGTGTATGTGTGACAGTGAGAGTGTGTGTGTGCATGCGTGCGTGTGTGTGTATGCGTGTGTGTGTGTGTGTCAGTGTGTGTGAGTGTGTGTGCGCGTGCGTAAAGTTTTTTTAGAGAGAGAGCTTATCACTGAGATTGCTTATGTGACCTGAATACAGAACAAACCGACCAAGTAGTATTGACCTGAGGTATTTGACCTCATCAGAGGTCTTGGACGTGTTTGTTAGCTGGCTGGATCAGTCTTGTTGTTGTGAGATGCTTACAAATCACAATCCTGGGCCCCGTTCCAATACCCATACTTCCATACTATTTAGTAGGCAAAAAAAGAATTAGTATGTCCCAATACATAGTATGTCAAATGCAGTATGCCAAGAGTACCAGGATGTTGTACTACATCAGCTCCTATTTCGGAGTATGGATCGATGCATGCTGCGCCAGCCAAACTTCCCCACAATCCTTTGAGCAGCGGAAGTTCTTCTTCTTCTGTTTTATGGCGGTTGGCAAACAACTTTTTGTGCATTACCGCCACCTACTGGAGTTACGTCGCACTGACTGAGCTGCGTGTATAATCCACGCCCACCTCCATGACGCTGTGAACACGTCAATAACTATGATAAAAACACTGACAGAAATATGCACGTTATTATACTGTTAAGAATGAGACTGCATCTAAGTATCATCACATCAGTTTATTAGAAACAACAACATACATTACAATATAACAGCAATTTGATTGTCTGTTCCAATTTTGTAAATGCTTAGTCTGAATTTTTTGTATAATGTACTGTTTGTTATTGCCAGACTTTGTTTATTGAAAAAAAAAAAAAAAAAAAAAAACCTCAAATGTGGCAAGAGTACCTCGCTGCGGACGTCGGCGGAAGTGAGCAAGAGGTCGGAGTTCAGGAAGCTCACGTGACGACAGATGTAGTGTGTCCCAATAGTATGCATTTTGCATGCATGCTACACACTACAATCCATACTTTGTGAGGGCAGCGGCAGTACATACTACAAGAAAGAAGTACAAGTATGGGTATTGGAACGCAGCCCTGATCCCCGGGTGGCAGAGGAGAGGCTTTTTATACCCTCACATGTCTGTCAATGAGGGATCCCAACGTGGCTCTCGGGTAGAATTCCATTCCATGGCTTTTCCATCATTTCCATAACTAAGTCGGAGGAGCACTTCCACGACCTAAAAATGTTCTCCCCTCCTGGCTGCTTTGTTCATGTCTTTCAGTAGAGAAGCAGCAGCCAGTCTGGTTTCCAGCACAGTGAAGCTTGCTGTGGACTGGAGGAGCGAATAATGATGTGGAAAAACATGTCATAAACTAGAGAGCATGTTGCAATGGGATCACAACAGCTGTGATGCCCACAACTTCAAATGAATGTGGGCCAGGGGTGTACATTTTGTGTGTGTGTGTGTGTGTGTGTGTGTGTGTGTGTGTGTGTGTGTGTGTGTGTGTGTGTGTGGGGGGGGTCCCTCCTTGCTCGTCTCACATGCATTTTCATACTCAGCCCTCATTTTGTAAATTGTGTAAAGCTTACTGACTGCATCTTGCTGCATTCGCAGGATCTGTCCACAGACAGACATAAAAACACCTGGCAAAGTACTCCTGTGGTATTTCCTGCTGACAATAGGTGTCATCAGGACCACATTTGTCCATGATGAGATCATGGCATCACTGATGACACCATCAGTGTCTTATGACATCACTGCTGATGATGACATCATCAGTGATGTCGCAATGCCTCCTTGCGTGTGTGCCTCCCTCTGTGTGTGTGTGTGTGTGTGTGTGTGTGTGTGTGTGTGTGCGTGCGTGCATGTGTATGCGTGTATGCGTGTGTGTGTGTGCGTGTGTGTGAAAGTGTGTGTGTGTGTGTGTATGCGTGTGTGTGTGCGCGTGTGAGCGCATGCGTGCGTGTGTGTGTGTATGTGTGACAGTGAGAGTGTGTGTGTGCATGCGTGCGTGTGTGTGTATGCGTGTGTGTGTGTGTGTCAGTGTGTGTGAGTGTGTGTGCGCGCGCGTAAAGTTTTTTTAGAGAGAGAGCTTATCACTGAGATTGCTTATGTGACCTGAATACAGAACAAACCGACCAAGTAGTATTGACCTGAGGTATTTGACCTCATCAGAGGTCTTGGACGTGTTTGTTAACTGGCTGGATCAGTCTTGTTGTTGTGAGATGCTTACAAATCACAATCCTGGGCCCCGTTCCAATATCCATACTTCCATACTATTTAGTAGGCAAAAAAAGAATTAGTATGTCCCAATACATAGTATGTCAAATGCAGTATGCCAAGAGTACCAGGATGTTGTACTACATCAGCTCCTATTTCGGAGTATGGATCGATGCATGCTGCGCCAGCCAAACTTCCCCACAATCCTTTGAGCAGCGGAAGTTCTTCTTCTTCTGTTTTATGGCGGTTGGCAAACAACTTTTTGTGCATTACCGCCACCTACTGGAGTTACGTCGCACTGACTGAGCTGCGTGTATAATCCACGCCCACCTCCATGACGCTGTGAACACGTCAATAACTATGATAAAAACACTGACAGAAATATGCACGTTATTATACTGTTAAGAATGAGACTGCATCTAAGTATCATCACATCAGTTTATTAGAAACAACAACATACATTACAATATAACAGCAATTTGATTGTCTGTTCCAATTTTGTAAATGCTTAGTCTGAATTTTTTGTATAATGTACTGTTTGTTATTGCCAGACTTTGTTTATTGAAAAAAAAAAAAAAAAAAACCTCAAATGTGGCAAGAGTACCTCGCTGCGGACGTCGGCGGAAGTGAGCAAGAGGTCGGAGTTCAGGAAGCTCACGTGACGACAGATGTAGTGTGTCCCAATAGTATGCATTTTGCATGCATGCTACACACTACAATCCATACTTTGTGAGGGCAGCGGCAGTACATACTACAAGAAAGAAGTACAAGTATGGGTATTGGAACGCAGCCCTGATCCCCGGTGGCAGAGGAGAGGCTTTTTATACCCTTACATGTCTGTCAATGAGGGATCCCAACGTGGCTCTCGGGTAGAATTCCATTCCATGGCTTTTCCATCATTTCCATAACTAAGTCGGAGGAGCACTTCCACGACCTAAAAATGTTCTCCCCTCCTGGCTGCTTTGTTCATGTCTTTCAGTAGAGAAGCAGCAGCCAGTCTGGTTTCCAGCACAGTGAAGCTTGCTGTGGACTGGAGGAGCGAATAATCAATGTGGAAAAACATGTCATAAACTAGAGAGCATGTTGCAATGGGATCACAACAGCTGTGATGCCCACAACTTCAAATGAATGTGGGCCAGGGGTGTACATTTTGTGTGTGTGTGTGTGTGTGTGTGTGTGTGTGTGTGTGTGTGTGTGTGGGGGGTCCCTCCTTGCTCGTCTCACATGCATTTTCATACTCAGCCCTCATTTTGTAAATTGTGTAAAGCTTACTGACTGCATCTGGCTGCATTCGCAGGATCTGTCCACAGACAGACATAAAAACACCTGGCAAAGTACTCCTGTGGTATTTCCTGCTGACAATAGGTGTCATCAGGACCACATTTGTCCATGATGACATCATGGCATCACTGATGACATCATCAGTGTCTTATGACATCACTGCTGATGATGACATCATCAGTGATGTCGCAATGCCTCCTTGCGTGTGTGCCTCCCTCTGTGTGTGTGTGTGTGTGTGTGTGTGTGTGTGTGTGTGTGTGTGTGTGTGTGTGTGTGTGTGCCGGGACTAAAATGTAAACAAACAGAAACATTGCCCACATGCTCCCTTTGATAGACAGATAGATAGATAGATAGATAGATAGATAGATAGATGTAGATAGATAGATAGATAGATAGATGTAGATAGATAGATAGATAGATAGATAGATAGATAGATAGATGTAGATAGATAGATAGATAGATAGATAGATAGATAGATAGATAGATAGATAGATGTAGATAGATAGATAGATAGACAGAGTAAGTGTACTTTTGGGGTGAAATGGAAGTCATCACTACAGTATATTGACATGTGTGATACCAGTGAATGATTCCCAGTGAGACACATGCTGTCTTCACCTAGAGACTATGTGGACAGAGCAGTACAGAGGACTGATAGAGAGCTAGGATTAGCAAAACAAATGAGCTTGTGGTGGACTAGCAGAGAAACAGGAGGCCTCCTGTGCTGCTCGTCATCCAGGAAGTGAAACAAGTACCTTGGGGTCCTCAATATAATTATAATGTGATTATTACAGTAGGTCAACTTATAGAATTGGTGTGTGTGAAAGTAATCATTTACTTTCACACAGTGGTAAGCAAAACATGAGTTTTTTGTCACACTAGTGAAGTTGACATTTTAACTTTTGGATATAAAATATGATCACTTCATTTGATCCTATTAGACATCTATGTAATTTTTGTCATAATTAGCATAAGAATTCTTGAGTTATGGCCAAAAATGTATTTTGTGAGGTCACATGATCTATTGAGTTCATCCTTGATTCCAAGGGGATCATGTTTGTGCCAAATTTGAACAAAATTCCCTCAAGGCATTCCCCAGATATTGCGTTAACGACAATAGGATGGACAGACGCGAGGTCACAGTTACAGAATGGTCAAAGTTCAAAGTCACTACCTTGAACTTTGACCTTAGACCACTAAAATCTAATCAGTTTATTCAGTTTGTGCCAAATTGGAAGAAATTCGCTCTCAAGGCGTTGCTGAAACATCGCGTTAACGAGAATGGGACAGACGGACGGACGGACAGATCTACTGTACGTACATACAGACAACTCCGCCCTCCGGTGGAAGCATCAATACATTGGGATATATTCCTGTAGGGACCAATTTGTAAAATTCCTTGATATTGCCCCGACTCTCCCAGTCTGGAATGTAATGTAATTGTATTTACTGGATTCTAATAATGCATGTGCGTGCGTGCGTGTATGCGTGCGTGCGTGCGTGCGTGCGTGTGCGTGTGTGTGTGTGTGCGCGCGCACACGTGTGCGTGTGTGCGTGTGGGCCATGAACACTTGAGTGGGCAAGTTACACCAAACCGGTGTGTCTAGGTTCCACATGTCCATGGCAGAGGTGCTGGCATGCTCGCCGCGGCCAAGTTTCCACCTATCAAACAGCGTGCAAGCTGTCATGTGTCCAAGGCCCCCATGCTACAGACATTGTTCCCGAGCGGTTCCCGGCGTACAGCGGGTCCTGAGACCAGCAGCCAGGAGCCAGCCGGTGCCAGCGGCCCGTTCTTTTCACACAATGGGCTGAATCAGCCAGCTGAGTCACATTCACACCACAGGCCTCTCTGCTGCCGGAAACCAAATGAACAAACACAACACCTCTTTATCAAGTCAAGGGCCCCTCAGCTCCGAGCAGAGTGAAGCGCGCTCAGGAGAGGGACTGGCCCAAAACAAGCCTGGAAGTCAGGCACGACCAAGCGACAGACAGGAAGGTGTGAGACAGGGAGATACAGTACATACAAATTCCCTGCACATTTAATGCCTATTTAACTTAGCCTGTAAATTGCATGTACATTCAATGTAAACTCTTATTTAACTCCGACTGTAAATTAATGTAAATCCACTGCCTATTTAACGTCTATTTAACTCGGTCTGTAAATCCCATGTAAATCCAACGCAAATTCATATTGATCATCCACAGAACACTTCAATCGAGTATATAGTTACTCGATTTGATTGCACTTGCAACTTTGTGATTGTCTTTAGTTATCTTCCTACTTCTTATCTCTGTATATTGATGTGACCGCTACGCTGCATACAGACACTAAGACAAATTCCTCGTATGTACTGTAACTTGCATACTGTGGCAATAAAAGTGATTCTGATTCTGATTCTGATGCCATTCTACAGGCCTGGCGGGCCGCCAGGCCAACGACGCCCCCGCCAGGCCAGGATATATGTATATATATATATATATATATATATATATATATATATATATATATATATATATTTTCCCTGCTCTCCCCAAAATTTCAATAAACCTTTATGGCATATTATTACAATACAACTACTAGTGTTGACAGTAATAGAAGATGCCAAATCATTCAAAACAATAAGCATTTTGTTTTTAGGAGCATCGTGCCAGCGTGTGGCGCTGTTCCAAAACATGTCAACGTGTGTCGTTGCCTGGGAAACACACATCCCATAATACAACTGTTCGCATCGTGATATCATGATGATACTTGGGATGCCATTGCGAACAGGTTTAGCTAAAAGTTTAGCGTCGCCAGCGACGGCCCCCACTGTTGCAGTCGGGGTACGTTTCGAAATCCCTCCAGGCCTGAAAGGTTTTCTATATGAAACACTAGTGTAGAGGAAAGGGTCTTTTGCCTTTGACTGAAGTTTACACTCTTAAGCTCAAGTGAATTGGCCCACGCATGACAAATGGCATCAGAAATATACAGTCCAGCCAAACTAGACCTCGACTCGGGCAATTCATGTCTCCAGACACAAACATTTATTTATTTATTTCACTGTTATATTTGGAGATGATCATTTCCATTGAAGTCTCCTAGATTCTAGAAATGTTACTTCACCCGTTGACATCTATGCAAACATTACGGGCCCTATTCTCCCACAGGCCTTCGGCGCAAAAACTGGCCTTAAACGCAAAAAAACGTGCCTTGCGCCTGCCTCGGGAAGATAGCAACATGGCTTTACGCCCCGAAATGCGCTTTACGCGAAATAGGCGTGGCGCAGTGGCAGAATAGGCCAGAATGGGCGTTTCGGCCTTAAATACCGGCCTAATGATATCTTCCCTCCTGGCGTTATTTTAGCGCTTTGCGCTTTTGAAAACCAGGCTTATTCAGTGCACTTCTCCAATGAGCAGACTGTGCATAATTTTACGCTTAAAAGGCGTGGTTGTAATGCTTAAGGCTGCGTGTAGCGCCGACATCAAGATATGGAGTGGGCTGGTCCACGCCCATTAATCTGCGCTGCGCTGGGCGATGGGCGCAGTTTATTGGCTGATGCAACGATAGAGCCCTACATTCAATTGTAACCAGTGTTGGGAGTAACTCGTTACTGTAATTCCAATACTTTTCGCAGTAACTTGTAATCAAATTACTTTTTCAAATGTAATAACTCAATTACAATTACTGAAATTTAAATGGGCTACTAGTTACTAGGTACTTTCGGACGTGAAAATAGTGGACACTTTCCATTTTATCCGGTTAATGATCTTTGTTTGGACCTAGTCCTCCCTGCCCGGCAAAAACAATGCTAGATACAGTGATAGATCCATTTTGACAGTGTGTCTTCTTGTCCCACATTGTGTCATAGCAACACTAAAATAACATGTGCATTAATAAGAGAATTGAACCAGACTTTTAAAAGTAATGCAAATCATTAATTAGTCATTCAATTAGTAACTAAATTTATTTTTGAGGGAAGTAACTCGTAACCGTAAGTAATGACTAATTTTTATTAACTTGCCCAACGCTGAATGTAACCCGGCCTAGCTTTGCGGGGCAAAAATTCTGCACGATTGAATGATTAAAAAAATTCAATAAAAGGACAAAAACTCTTCTGAGAAAGGAAGAGCGGGAAACACTGCAGCAAAGCCATTAGGGGCTTATTGCAGTGTGGAACCGTCAGGGCCCTCTGTGAGGGCCTAACATATTCTAAAAGATTAAATTTAAAAAGTCATCTGTTCTAATTTTATTGTATTAATTCATAAATTTCCAATCATCATCTAAACAAACGTGTTTCTGTCGAAATAAGCCCTTAAAACTGCCTTTCCAGTTTGTTTTGGACTGTGAAGGGTTAACTGAATGAAGCCCTTTGTGTTACCCTATCAGAATTGTGCACCTCTGTGTTGTTGGGAAGAATAGCAGCTCAGTGCAGATCTCTGGTTGGCATGGCCTCTGTGAATTCGCAGATGGCTGATGTAATGAATTCACTGTGAGGATATTTTTCGAGTGACAGTAAAATTGACCAATCAGATCATCCCTCTAAATGGATGGGGAGGCTCATCGTTGGCTGTATGACAGATTCCTCCCGCTGCGTTGGACAAGACCATCATGTGACAAGACTCACAGCAGCAACTTTGAATGAAAAGTTGGAATTGATTGGGAAAGAAGACCCACACCAGCTCTTAACCCATATATACCTGATGCAGCATTTGTGTGTGTATCCCTTTAAGACTGCGAACCGCGTTAACGGTTCCACTGCCATGGAAACAGCATGCATCAGATATAATCTTTCAACAGGGCGATACAAATATTCCCCAGCAGCAGTCTTTATTCTATTAATACTCCCGGTGCTCACACACGCCTTATTTGGAAACCTATGGGCTTTTCCCTGCAGAGGGGAAGTAAAGCTTAATTTATACTTATTAGAAAGTGTCGCTCAGCACATGGTCGCAGACGAAAAATAAAGTGTCGCTCATGGTGTTGCATTTATACTTCAGTGAACGTTCGCTTCTGTTTAACGGTCACGTGACACTCGAACGCTATTAAATGCTGACAGCCAAGAGAAGAGAGGGAACGCACAGTGAAACCACGTCAGAGGCAAGATGTAACGTACTTGACTGCAGCCGCATATAAACGACACACAACTCACCTCCTCTCTCTCTCTGGGAAATGCACAATGTTCTTTGTGATTTTCACGAAGTCATACATCAAGGACAGGCTGATAAAAATAGCGGAGACACGTTCATTCATTTCAATCGAGTGAAAACCAAAACAAGGAAGTCAAACGCATGCCGACTATATAGATACTATGACGTAGTCAGCGACACTAGACATTTCACCAGGTAGCAGACACTGCTCGCAGACACTTAAAAAGTGTCGACTCAAGTCCTCATTTCTGTCGGCGACCGTTTCAAAGTGTCGGCAGACGAAGCATAAATTGGGCTTAAGTGAGTGCAGAAAAACACAACTCCCATATTTGAATCAGGGATCAGCCGGTTCCTCCTGTGTGGGCAGACACAATTCTACCATCAAATAAATATTGGGGGGAAAGCTGACCCGCTGATGTTGACATTAGCGAATCGATGCCTCCTCAAAAAAAAAAATTTTTTTTTACAGAAGGATACAAGTATTTTCAGCGTTTCCCCTCGGTGACACATGCACGCATATTTGTTTTGCTGGCCACCGGCAAATCATTTGGATTCTGTTCAAAACCCGCTAAGCTGAAGACACTCGAGAGCACTTATAGGTGACTCATGTTCATGTCATGTCTAATGAGTCCCATAGCCACGGCGACGTGTGGCACCGGAGCGGAGCCACAGCTCGGGCCTGCAGAGCCACACATATGCCTAATGTTTGCCTAATGGCTATTCCACAGGTACATCACTCATCATGGTTGTCTGCTTAATGGAGGGCCAGCGCAGCACTCAGCGCCTGCAAATAAACATGGGCTGCTAGGTAGTAGTACTCGCTCACACCAACCTGAACACATCCTTCTCATTTTGGGGCTCTGATTGATGAAGCAAGTGCAGTTTTACATGCAGTGCCCCAGTGGCCATGACGCCATGACGTCTCTTGGGCCAAAAGTGGCATGACATGACACAGGTATAGGTGCACACAGGTTAGTGCTGCACGATTAATCGAATCGCAATCGCAATCGCTATGTCAGCACGTGCGATTACATAACCGCAAAAGTGTGCGATTATTTTATTTTTTTCACGTCTTTTTGAGTGTGTGTGTGTGTGAGAGCCTCCTCTAAACTAACGTTACACACGACGCAGCAAACACACATCACACTGGGCATCAATACTAGCGGGAGACTTCTCCCATGGACTCCCGCAAATAAGTAATGTTATGTGCAGCAAAGTTACATTATCTTACCGAGAGGCAGAGAGAACATCCATGATCGCTAACAGCGAGCTATGCTAATAACTAGCTAGCCGTTCGTTCAGAAACGCATGTAAACAACCGTGTGAATAGTGAGAACGTCAGTAAAATAAGGAGAGAGCTGCAGGTGCTTATGCAGAACTAGTGCGTGATTAAGTACACAGTGGGGATGACCCGCTGTGATGAAGAATATAACGAGATTAACAAGGTTGATAGCAGCAAACACAGGTGCGAGCAGCAGCACCTCCAGGCTTCAACTAGCCCGTCACATGACGCCTTCATGGTCCCTCGTTAAAAGTCTGCAGATGCATGTTACCTCACCTCTCTCTCTCAAGAAGCGTCACGTGAGTGTGGCGTTTAAGGCCATCTGTCGCTACAATATAAATAAACGGGGTGTATCACTGTATTACTGGACAGACATGTAACTAACTTTGCAACTTTGCTGAGCCATCTTCTATGTGCTGTAACACAGTGCAGTTTCTATTTGTCTGGTGTTTCTTTTTTACATGTTTGGGACAGGCAAATGTCTCAAAATGTTTTATTTTTTTGTAAAGATAATTTTATTTCAAATTGTTTTATTTTTTTAGTTTTAATATATTTTAAATTGTAACATATTTCATGTATTTTAGTCTGTGATATGTGAAACCGTGGTATTTTTGTCCAAGGTTATCATACCGTCAAAAACTCATGCCGGCACATCCCTAGATACCTCTTGTTTATTATATCGCAATCACAATCGCAATCGCAATATTGTCCACCCTAATCGCTAATCGCACCTTTCCCCCAAATCGTGCAGCACTAACACAGGTATAGGTGCACACAGGTATAGGTGCACAGGTACAGGTGCACACAGGTATAGGTGCACACAGGTATAGGTGCACAGGTACAGGTGCACACAGGTATAGGTGCACACAGGTATAGGTGCACACAGGTACAGGTGCACACAGGTATAGGTGCACACAGGTATAGGTGCACACAGGTATAGGTGCACACAGGTACAGGTGCACACAGGTATAGGTGCACACAGGTATAGGTGCACACAGGTATACAGGTATAGGTGCACACAGGTATAGGTGCACACAGGTATAGGTGCACACAGGTATAGGTGGTGCACACAGGTATAGGTGCACACAGGTATAGGTGCACACAGGTACAGGTGCACACAGGTATAGGTGCACACAGGTACAGGTGCACAGGTACAGGTGCACACATGTATAGGTGCACACAGGTACAGGTGCACAGGTACAGGTGCACACAGGTATAGGTGCACACAGGTATAGGTGCACACACGTATAGGTGCACACACGTATAGGTGCACACAGGAATAGGTGCACACAGGTATAGGTGGTGCACACAGGTATAGGTGGTGCACACAGGTATAGGTGCACACAGGTATAGGTGCACACAGGTACAGGTGCACACAGGTATAGGTGCACACAGGTATAGGTGCACACAGGTATAGGTGCACACAGGTATAGGTGCACACAGGTACAGGTGCACACAGGTACAGGTGCACACAGGTACAGGTGCACACAGGTATAGGTGCACACAGGTATAGGTGCACACAGGTATAGGTGCACACAGGTACAGGTGCACACAGGTATAGGTGCACACAGGTATAGGTGCACACAGGTACAGGTGCACACAGGTATAGGTGCACAGTACACAGGTATAGGTGCACACAGGTATAGGTGCACAGTACACAGGTATAGGTGCACACAGGTATAGGTGCACAGTACACAGGTATAGGTGCACACAGGTATAGGTGCACACAGGTACAGGTGCACACAGGTACAGGTGCACACAGGTACAGGTGCACACAGGTACAGGTGCACACAGGTATAGGTGCACACAGGTATAGGTGCACACAGGTATAGGTGCACACAGGTATAGGTGCACACAGGTATAGGTGCACACAGGTACAGGTGCACAGTACACAGGTATAGGTGCACACAGGTACAGGTGCACACAGGTATAGGTGCACACAGGTATAGGTGCACAGTCACACAGGTGCGACCTTGTAATGACCACAGCACAGTGGGGAAAATGGGTTCCATCCCAAAATCAGCCGTGTTTTTGATCATCACCAAAAGGTATTTCTGCTACAGACATCCTTCTCTGAACTGGCCTCACAGTGAAACCTACAAAAAGGTCAAAGAGCGTCTTTTCTTTCTTAGGTCACTTTCACATATAAGCTGTTTAGTCCGCTTTAACCGCGCCAGAGTTCGTTTCCTCGGATAGTATGGTTCGTTTGGGATGGTGTCAAAGTGCAAACGAACTCTGTTGCGGAACAAACAAACTAACTCTGGCGCGCTTGAAAACGTGGGTCTCGGTTCGCTTCCAAGTGAATCCTGGCGAGGTTCGTTTGTTGTGTGAAAGCGAAACGGACTAAACACAAGAGCGCCAGTGCATCTCATGCACTCATGCAGTGCATCATGAGTAGAAGACGGGAGAAGGGAGCAAAACAAACACTGCGGCGTGCACACGTGTACAGTACCTGCGCGCCGCATCGTGACATACTTCGTCATAAATAGCACATTTCTAAACAGCTGGCCACTTGCCTGTCTCCTTCGGTACGTAGGCTACTCGTTTCATCTGCAGAATGAAATGTTCAACAGCTTGCTGCCTCATCTGCTGCTCATATCGGGCACATTCTTGTTAAATATTTATTTGAAAGTAACACCAAAGTAAAACCAGAAATCCCAATATCGCAGGTGGTGTTGCTCCATGGTTTGTGTTTTGCGGATTCACTTGTGTTGTTCAGTCAGCCCTCAGCCAGGTAAGAAGCCTGCTGAAGAGAGGAGAGATTTCCCTTCTCTATTTTGTCCAATAGACGAGTGACTGTTTCGACCACGTGACATTGTTCAGAAAGTTTGGTGCGCTTGTGACAAATTGTTGTGTGAAAGCGAACCAGACCAAATGAAAATCACAACAATGTTGCAACTTCACCCCCCCGAATCGCACCGAGTCCACCAGCTTATATGTGAAAGAGACCTTACAGAGGAGGCCCCAGCTGTTTACACTCAGGCTGTAGGACTTCCTCCATTGCTGTAGCATCCTTTGTATTTGGATTTATCTCTGAGAAATTCAGGAGCTTTGGACACTCATCATGTCCCACACAGTGTTCATTTGGCACATGTGTTTCACCAGGAATCAGACTGCAGGGTCAGGCAATTTGCAGGGAGAGTTTCAATGTCTTGCTGAAGGGCACTTCAACAAGGGTGGACTTCACTATCTCAACAGCTTTCACATCACAAAACGGCAAAAGCAAAAAGATTTTTTTAATATCTTGTCTCGAGGAGGACGATAGCGTTTGGTGGTAATGCACACATGCACACACACACGGTCACACGCACGACACATTCGCACGCGCATCATTTCCACCGCTGGTGTTGGCGCGGCTCCGCCCGGCTCGACTCGCTTTTTTGTAGCTTTCCATCGGACAAAAACCGGGACAACCCGGGTTGAGTGGTACTTTTTCTAGTAGCACCTCTGTGGAGGTTCCAGGGCTGTGGACCCCGGTACCACATGGTGACGTGAAAACACTGCAGACGACCGATTGGTCAGGCAGAATCGTGTTTACTGTGTCTCTGGATACCAGTTTCTCTTGTGTGTAAAACATTATTTTCCAAACTCTCCTGCTATTTCCAGCAGTATTGTGCTGCCTTCAGCCATATATACTATCTATGCTTCAGCCATATATACTATCTATGCTTCAGCCTCTGGTGAAATAAAATCCATCTCCTTGCTCAGCCTTAACAAGACGGCCGTTTTCGGTCGTTTTGAAAGAGATAAAAGACGCGAGTACCCACAACACGTAGAGATGTTATTATGCACTAGAAATGTTCCTCCGCTGCCTCGCCCGCTGAACTGACAGCGCTCCGTGCCTCGTTGGTTTGCCCTCGACGTCTCACCCACTTCGCGGACTCGCATGCAGACCCAATGGCTTCACTTTCACTCTGCAGGGCTACTGATGACGACAGTGCGTTGCCACTCGCCGGCACTTTGGTGCATGGCGGCTCCAACGCGTCTTTGAACGGGTCGGGAGGGTTCAGATTTGATCTGTACACAGCACACATGACCGGATCATCTGCGCTGGACTTTGGTTTCCGATCAAGAAAAACTCCTGTAATCTGAGCTGGGCATTAGTTAGCACACTAAGGCACATTGTGCTGCTCTAAGGAGAAACTTTCTAAACGCAAGTCATGTGCTGCATGCTGATTAGCCTACTGTGAGCAGCCCACTGCCAGCCTGATGCTGCATGGCACTGATGCTACATGGCACTGATGCTGCTACATGGCACTGATGCTACATGTCACTGATGCTGCATGGCACTGATGCTGCATGGCACTGATGCTACATGGCACTGATGCTGCATGGCACTGATGCTGCATGGCACTGATGCTACATGGTACTGATGCTGCATGGCACTGATGCTACATGGCACTGATGCTGCTACATGGCACTGATGCTACATGTCACTGATGCTGCATGGCACTGATGCTGCATGGCACTGATGCTACATGGCACTGATGCTGCATGGCACTGATGCTGCATGGCACTGATGCTACATGGCACTGATGCTACATGGCACTGATGCTGCATGGCACTGATGCTGCATGGCACTGATGCTACATGCCACTGATGCTACATGGCACTGATGCTGCATGGCACTGATGCTGCATGGCACTGATGCTACATGGTACTGATGCTACATGGCACTGATGCTACATGGCACTGATGCTGCATGGCACTGATGCTACATGGTACTGATGCTACATGGTACTGATGCTACATGGCACTGATGCTGCATGGCACTGATGCTGCATGGCACTGATGCTGCATGGCACTGATGCTGCATGGCACTGATGCTGCATGGCACTGATGCTACATGGCACTGATGCTACATGGCACTGATGCTACATGGCACTGATGCTGCTACATGGCACTGATGCTGCATGGCACTGATGCTACATGGCACTGATGCTGCATGGCACTGATGCTGCATGGCACTGATGCTACATGGTACTGATGCTACATGGCACTGATGCTACATGGCACTGATGCTGCATGGCACTGATGCTGCATGGCACTGATGCTACATGGCACTGATGCTACATGGCACTGATGCTACATGGTACTGATGCTACATGGCACTGATGCTACATGGCACTGATGCTGCATGGCACTGATGCTACATGGCACTGATGCTGCATGGCACTGATGCTGCATGGCACTGATGCTGCATGGCACTGATGCTGCATGGCACTGATGCTACATGGCACTGATGCTACATGGAACTGATGCTACATGGCACTGATGCTGCTACATGGCACTGATGCTGCATGGCACTGATGCTACATGGCACTGATGCTGCATGGTACTGATGCTGCATGGCACTGATGCTGCTACATGGCACTGATGCTGCATGGCACTGATGCTGCTACATGGCACTGATGCTGCATGGCACTGATGCTACATGGCACTGATGCTGCATGGCACTGATGCTACATGGTACTGATGCTACATGGCACTGATGCTACATGGCACTGATGCTGCATGGCACTGATGCTGCATGGCACTGATGCTACATGGCACTGATGCTACATGGCACTGATGCTACATGGCACTGATGCTGCATGGCACTGATGCTGCATGGCACTGGTCACGGTGCTGAGCGCCTCTCACTGCCGCCCACATGACAGCAGGCCTGATCCTGATCGACTGGACACGGTGCTGACCACCACTCACAGGAAGCTATTAGCTGTCATCTGCTGTAAGAAGGCAGAATATTTGTGAGGAGCACTACTGAGGATCACATATGCTCAAGCAATGAGGTTTTATTGTGTATTTAATATGTTGGATATGCTTACATCAAATCCTATAAGACTCCAGTTTTTCCTGGTTTTTATTACTGCTCTGGGCTAACTCTCTGCACTCTGGTACATCACATGAAATTAAAGGGGGGAAATGTTGATTTAATGAAAATGGAACCCTTTTAGAATATAATATTGTGAAACTGCCATGTTTTATGTAAGCCTACAGAGATTAAGATGAGAGTGTACAGCTGCAAATTTGGACCAATTTGTCCATCCATTAGGAATGAACTGTGCTACAGGCAAAGGTGAACGTGAATGTTTCATTTGTTAAAAGCACACAGACCGCTGTGTACTGACACATGCTTGAACAATACCCATAGGCAAACACACAAGTACACGTACACACACACACACACACACACACACACACACATTTGCATGCATATTACACACACACACACACACACACATACATGCACACTTATAGACAGTGTGCTGTATGACAAAGGCCTTCTGTTCCCAGTTATATCTGTAATCTCCTCCAGAAACTCTCTAAGCCACACATGGGCAAAATGCGGCCCTGGACCATCTCAATCCGGGCCCCAATGTCCTCAAAGAAAACAAAACAACCCCCCCCCCCCCCCATTTTTTTTCTTTAATTAGTAAAATTAATTAATAATAATAATAATAAATCTCATTTGCTACAGCCATTGGATTTGTATCACTATATATATATACACCGGTATATATATATATATTATATCGGCGGATTAACAGGAGAAATGACCAATCACAGCGGGAGAGGGGGTTAAAAATAGGGAGACTCCCGTATGATGTCCAATGTGTGGCCCTTCACTTACTTGATGTAAGTCAGTATGGCCCTCTGGAAAAAAAGATGTCCACCCCTGCTTCTGAGCCTTACCTCGGCATCGCCTTCTCATTTCCAATAACACAGCTTCCTGGGATCTGTAGCAATTCCACAATGCAATAACAGCAAACAAAGGACATAAGACAGTCAGAGATGAGGGAGAAGCTATTCAACAGACTTTGGCTTCAACACAGGAACATCATATCTGGAGTCAGTTTGTGGACATCACACACGGGGGGGGGGGGGGCAGCAAATGCTTTTAAATGGGCCTGAGACGCCATGGGAAGTCAAATGTCAACGCGTGAGTCATGCCTCTGAAGAACAAAGATAAGCTCACGACCGCACGGAATCAAAAGCATTTTCCATTTTTCATCTCCTGCTTCAAAAAGGGGGAGAGGGGAGAGGGGGGGTTATGTTTGTGTGTGTGTGTGTGTGTGTGTGTGTGGTGGGGGGGGGGGGGGGGGGGGTTGTGTGTTTGTGTGTGCGTGTGTGTGTGTGTGGGGGGGGTTGTGTTTGTGTGTGTGTGTGTGTGTGTGGGGGGGGAGGTTGTGTGTGTGTGTGTGGGGGGGGGGGGGGGGTTGTGTGTGTGTGTGTGTGTGTGTGTGGGGGGGGGGGGTGACACTGAAGATACTTCCAAATATAGAGCCTGCATTTGAACAGCAGCCACATAGAGACACTGCGTAACATGTCATCCTTCAGAGACCACGCCCCAGACGGGGGAAAACAGAAACCCCCCCTCCAATCCTGGCATTCTCCTATGTCACGTGCATGGTTGCGTGTTGCACAGAAAGATCGTATATACGGAAGATGAACACTCCAACTTACTTCCTTGACAGCTAGATCCACATTTTTCTTCTTGCCAATTCTCAATGGCTTCCTTGTTTTGCTCGGGAGTACAAAAAAACTTTAACTGCCGATTTTTTACATTTGTTGTGTGCGCAGCCCCACCACACAACAGCTTTTAGCTATGTTTAATTCAAGGAAAATGACGCTGGTGTGTGGAAATGAACGGAATCTTTCCCCCATGATGGGCGTGGCCTATTTCATGCAGTGTCTCTATGGGAGACGAGGCTGTGGGACTCTTTGATGTCACTTCCACCCATGTGTTGAAAACATTTGACAGGAAACAAATGCATTGAATGCATGAATAGCCAGGCAGGTAGGCCGGTAGGCCTAAACACCCTACGTACCCCATATCCACCTTGACAAAAGGAAGAAATACTATAAGGCAGGTAGGCCTACTATACACCCTACGTACCCCATATCCACCTTGACAAAAGGAAGAAAAATACTATAACTTCTTGTTGGACTTCATTCAAATTCTAAATTAATTCAAAGCAGCGGTGGAGGGGCGAAAGGATTCAGTCGCCATCTTTACCTCGAAGATCCTAGAAGCAGCATATTAGCCTTCTGAAATGGTACAAAACAACACCGCAAATATCCTCGAACAGGTTTGCCGCCGTGTCACCGGAGAAGCCCGGAGCTCATGGAGAGAAAAGAAGTGGAGGGTGAGAAGGCGTCCGGTAGTCTGCCTGAATTATGAGACACAATAAGAAACACAAACGCGTCTCCTGGGACCACCCGTCACGACGTTCCTTGAAGGGCGCAAGCTGATTCCATTTACACCTCTTGAGGGAGGCAAGCTGAAGGCCCATTTTGAGCTGGGAGAGAATGACACGAAGAACAATATACAGAGGAGGAGAGCAGTTATGGCTCTTTCAGTCCATTCCTTCCCGTAGGATGAATACACTGTGTGTGAGGAGGAATGTTAATAAGCAGTAAACATTTGAGAGAGCTTTAGTGAAAGATCCCCTGATGAAGCGTTCACTTTTGAAACTGGTGGCAGTTTTAAAGTGTCAAGTTACAATATGAGAATAATGTTTGATATGCCGTACAGCGTAACCCGGGTCATTCCTCTCACCACGCCTTTTCTCTTTCAGGCCATCCTAGTTAGCCTGTCCGCGGTTACTTTTCCTTGTGGACACTGTGCTGGATGGCTAATTCAAAGGTCAACGGGAGCTCAGTGTGCGGACCTTCTTTCTTTTTTACGTTTGACTGTTTTTGGTTCCTGCACCTGCTTTATTGTGTTGGACGTGCGCGACTGCCTTTTTACCACTTGTTACGGTATAGAATGTCTAACTAACTAATAAACCAGGAAGTAAACCAGCAACTAGCTAACCACCTTCGTTTCTGAGTCTGACCCGCGATTCTCTCTCTCTCTCTCTCTCTCTCTCTCTCTCTCTCTCTCTCTCTCTCTCTCTCTCTCTCTCTCTCTCTCTCTCTCTCTCTCTCTCTCTCTCTCTCTCTCACACACAATATTTATTCAATTTGAGTGTGAAGGAGTCACTGGTCACGTGTATGGAGAGCGGTGTCACATGGTCAAAAAGGTCTTTCTGGAGGGGATACGGGTGTGAAAAGTGATGCATTGTGTTTGACATGAGTCAGTAGTTAGTTCAGTCAGCTACAGTAGGCTATATGCTGCTGTAGAATAGGGTCTAGTATCAATAGTACAATTGAACTGATCATTATAGTCATCTCAATTCTCCCCGTATGTGAACGCAGTGATCATTGGCTTTCGGAATTGTCTGATCTGTCAAGAAAGACAGATCAGAAAGGACACTTGAAGAGACACTCTAAAGGGAATAGGACAGGGATGTCCAAACCTTTTTTGAATGGGGGTCACATGTAGATCATGTGAAAATACCTTCACGCATCATGTTTTTAGTTTGTTTGTTTGTTTGTTTTTGGACGCAATAGGAGTCCTTAATATAAATCAAAATCGAAATAATTAAAATGGGGCGCACGGTGGCGCAGTGGCTCAGATGTTTTTCAAACAGGAACAGGCAGAAATACCTGGCTGAACACCTGTCATTTATATGAAGGCGCATACGGTATTCCAGCAGGTTCTGCATGTCTCTTGAGCTTTGATGATCTGTCTTTGATGATGCTCGGCCTCAACAGCTTCTCATCCCTGGTGGAGGGCCTGGTCGATAGGGGGCGGGGCCTCTGTGCGCTCTGTGTAGCTGATGCCATGACGCTGGTGGAGGGTCTGGTCGATAGGGGGCGGGGCCTCTGTGCGCTCTGTGTAGCTGATGTCATGACCAGGGACGGCTGGTATCAATGGGCTAGGGGGGCTAAGCCCCCCCTATCATTTCCAATAAAATGAGAAAAGTATTATTATTATTTATTCTTTACATACATTATATCAAACAAACTTAGAATTGGTTGTTTATGTTGGTGTAACCTATAGAGCAGCAACAGCGCCATCTGTAGTCACAAGAAAATCAGCAAATTGGGCTAGCTTTGTCCAGCCCCAAGACACTAGTGTCAGGCTTCAATCACCTTCGTTATAAGTGATTGACAAGTGTCTGGCACGCCCCCCTTGAGCTGCCGCCGTCTACGGCCCATTTGGGCTAAACTCCTGCAGCCCACCAGACAGAGGAGGCTGGCCAACGAGACTCTTCACAACCAATGACAGCTCGAATGAGATTCACACACATGGACTACTTCCTCATCCATTTTCCTTCATGTTTGACGGGGGAAATTACAAGTGTAGAGACTGGAGGCACATTGGCACAAAGGGACACAACAAAATAGTAAGTTTTGTGTTACGTGGTTTGAACGCAGACAACAGCTGTTGCTCGTTAAGAGATCAAAGGGAAAAGACGTGGACAGCTCTCACTCTCTCTCTTCTCTCTATCTCTCTCTTTCGTTCTCTCTCTCTCTCTCTGTCTCTCTCTTTCGTTCTCTCTCTCTCTCTTTCGTTCTCTTGTCTCTCTCTCTCTCTCTCTCTCTCTCTCTCTCTCTCTCTCTCTCTCTCTCTCTCTCTCTCTCTCTCTCTCTCTCTCTCTCTCTCTCTCTCTCTCTCTCCCCTCAATCGTTGTCTGATAAAGACGGTCTGAAATCTGTGGGAATGTGTTGGTTTTGAATGTAGTCTGTTCTATCATGTAGCCTATCACACCATTCTTGCATACTGTATCTTGTTTTTGTTAAAATGGTATGTGCTAATGTGTAGCCTACAGAGCAAAATAGTCAAATTGTGTGTGTGTGTGTGTGTGTGTGTGAGAGAGAGAGCGAGAGAGAGTGTGTGTGAGAGAGAGAGAGTGAGTGAGTGATACAGAAGGTTTTGCATCAGGCAAGTGTCGTTTGTTGCTGCAATTTGGTATCTCGGATGCTGCTCGGATGCTGCAGCATGAGCTATTGATGGTTATAATTTTTTAGCCCCTCCACCCAATATCACCACCAGCCGTCACTGGTCATGACGCTAAGTTGGGCTGTGCGCTCGACGCCACATGGCGGCAGACGCACCCCGTGAGTCACAGCTGGCCTCTGATCTATGTAACACAGAGGCCAGAAGGCCTCCAGCCAGTCCAGTAGCCCGCCTGCTATTCAGTCAGCTCACCAGTTAGCCTTTCAGTCACTTCACTAGCCAGCCATTCTATACTGACTGAGGACATGGTTATCTCAGGTAGCGGTGATGAGGAAAGATAAGGCACTACTGTTGAAACTGCGACTTCAGAAATGGTGGTCTTCAGAATATGGGAGGGAAAGGGGGAGAAAGAATAAAACTGGATAAAAAAAAATCATAGCAGTAAAATGATATAAGGAATAAGGTACTGAGTCCCTGACAGCCACAATAATTAATCATGTTCTCCCATGACAAGTGCAAGAGAGGAGACTCCATGCACACGAAGCCACGAATGAAGCAATTAAGCTCTGCCTCAAGTGCCTCAACAGAAATCAATAGGTAATAAACTAAACAAAGTGCTGATTTTCAGCTCACCAGTTGCTGTGTGTGTGAATGAGGTCAAGAGTTATTTAGTCACACACACAATATTACAGCTTGTCTTTTTTTCTGTCACGCGCGGTAGAGTCGCTTGCTTGTGTGTCTCAACGTCCACAGAAGCGCTAGGCCACTGCTGTAGTACCGACCTTCATCCTGGTTTAGCACAGCTGCCTGCAGGTGAGTTACCGACCAAAATAAAAAGGCATGTGTGTACGATAAGAAAAAACACTCAAGGCGCTGGAGTCTCTCAGGCAACGTGATTGGTGAATTTTCTCAAACAAGGGCTCGTGGGTTGCACGGGGCCTCTCTAGTGTCGCAGTTGCACTGCTAGTTGACCTGGAGCACTTTAGAGAGAGAGAGAGAGAGAGAAAGTAGCCTAATACAATCATGACTGCAACAGGGGCGCCAGGAGGAATGCTCCATGAGTGCGTTTACATGCACACCAATAAACTGTTTATTAGCGGATTTCTGAGTTACCTGATTATTCAAATGGTCATGTAAACAGCATAAACCGATAAGCTTTATCCGTTTATGGTCATAAACGGGTTATGAATAAACCGATAAACACACCTAGGTTTCTGGGCAATAATCGGTCTTCTCTCTGCATGTATCCAGCATAACCGGGTTTCTTTCGGGTTTATATATCTGCGCATGTACGACTTGCAGGAGAGAGAAGCACAGGAGCGCGTGTCGTGAGAGGCAGGGAGAGACGCGCTGCACTCACTGGCCCCTCGGCTCTCCTCCCGGTTCTCTCACCGGCATGCCGGTCTCTCCCCCGGCCACAGCGCACCACAGCCGGCTTGGCGAGATGACGGTGAGCACGGAGCCCCTGGCTGAGCCAGGGGCTCTCTCTTCCCGCACAGAGCCGGTGTCCCTGTAACGGCACCGCTGCTGCACTGCACTATGTTGAAATGTGGATATTCTAACTGCGGTCACGCCATCCGCACTTTGAGGAAGCGTAGTCGCGCTATCTGCACGTAAAATCCATTGAGCGTCTACTTCGCTCTGCACGGTAAAGAGTGGGTGAGCCCCTCATGGTGGATTTTACGTGCAGATAGCGCGACTACGCTTCCTCAAAGTGCGGATGGCGTGACCGCAGTGATATTCTACAGGAGGGGACGAATATTTGTCTCAGATGGCAAATCCGAGTGACGTAGCCTACAGACAACAGTCATGAACATTTGACGTGCTTATAGTCACCTCACCTGCCTGCCTCTGTGCTGTGTGCTCGGTAAAGTTGGAAATATTATTGACAGATGCACTTCCAAAGCGACGCCTATTCCAATTTTAGTAAAGTAGACGAGATACACAACCTAATTTTCACCTAAACCATCCTCTGCGCTGGACAAATAAATTAGGAAAATGTGATTTTGCATTTTGCAGCTATATTCTGTTGTTTTATTCCGGAATTAATGCTGCCTTTCTGGAGCAGCAGTTCCCCCCCCCCCTTTTTTTGCGTGCTGTCTGTGGCGAGTTGGTCTGAGGATATTCCCTCTGTTCTTCTCAGTCTCTCATCCAAACAATCCCTGTGTTTGGAGCTGGGTGGAAATGTAACTTGAGCCTATTTTAATAGGCTACAACTCAAACTGTGCTGAGATGGGATTATTTTCACTGGACTTGGACATTTTAATTTGTCGGACTTTGATTAGTTATAATAAAAAATTTGTTATAATAAACTCAGCGCCCATCATGGTTCACGCCTTATTTCAATCCAGGAAGGGGTGGATGCTATCTGATTCTGAAATCACACTCCGGGGCGGAAAGATGGCGGGGCAGCTTGGTTCTGTGTGAAAACATGTTCTGTTTGAACGCTGCCAGCGGTGCGAGCCTTCTGAACGAGCCTTCTGAACGAGCCTTCTGAACAGACACTATTGCGGGATCTCTGTGTGAAAGTGGAGGGAGAGAGAGAGAGAGAGAGAGAGAGAGAGAGAGAGAGAGAGAGAGAGAGAGAGAGAGACCTTGTGAGTTCTCTGGACAGCTTTCATCAGCGATCCAGATCAAAGCTCAACTTACCGTCATTATTATGATCTAAATTACTTTATGCAATCGCTGTTCACATGAACAAAGCAAATGCTGCTTCTTTTTTATGTCATTTTGTTTTCCGTGTGTAGACATTGCAATATATTTTGTTTCTGCGATAGACAGTAGCCTATATTGCAATAAAAAAGAGAAATACTGGAATTTTCACCAAATGACTAAATGAACTGAATAGCTCTATCAAGCTTTGCCCCTTTAAGATGGTGGCGTAGTGGGTGACCTGCCCGGGTGATGATGTAGGGAGTGAGTGCTTAGCTGCAGCTGCAGCCAGAGTGAGTTGCAGAGTGAGTTGCAGGATGCTAAGTGAGTAAAGTTAGCAGAGTTACGCCTACATTCCACTAGGTCCGTGTTCGGTCCGTCTGCGCTGCGGTACGGCATCGGAGCCGATACGTTTCCACTCTAATCATTGTGTCAACTCCCACCTACTCCGCTGCGTTGCGTGTCTACTCCGTCCCAGCTCCGACGATCCGGAGCTCTCCGAAAAAGATACGCAAGGCTTCTATTTTTCACGGATGACGGAGCAAAGCCGCAGCAAGTTGGGCGGAGCCAGGCATGAAATCAACAGGGCAGATGTGTTCACAGCATTCAATATCAAGCCAGAGGACAAATATGTATGATGAAAAGTTCATAATTGAAGTGGAAAACCACAAAATAATATATGACACAACACATCCTTTTTACAAGGACAACACCAAGCAAGTCCACCCCTCCTCTGCTCCTCCAGTTGGGAACAATGATCTTCTGCCTGTTTGTCGTTGTATTTATCCCACATACAAATTGTCTCGCTCGATTTTACAGTGATAACCTGTCGGTCTCGTCACTCTAGCTGTCTGGCGCAGCTGAGCCGTGACGTGCTCTACACGCAGCCAGTGAGTGTTGCCGCAGCACAGAGCACGGAGCAAAACCGGAGCTCAGCCGCAAAGCAACGCAATGCAACCAGTGGAATGCCGGCGTTAGCGGAAAAACAGCTTAGAATGTTTGCTGTAGGCCTACTGACATAAAGTACATACCAGTTCTCCACTGCAGAGTTGGTCCGGACTCTTAGTTTATGGGAGCGCGAATTTTAAAATCCCCGTTTAACAAAAACGCATTTATGTTCCAAAAGTCATCAAAGTTATTCACGTTTGTGAAGATGATCCTGCTGAACCCAAATTCGCGCTCCCATAAACTTTTGTTAACCACAGACCTTATTTTATGCATCTAAGTGAAATCCCCATCCTAAAAACCCATTCACTTTTTCCCTGACGAACCCGGAAGTATACTTCCGGACTCTTCCTGCGGTGCTCTGTTGTTTTTATTCTGTGGCCCAACAGGTAATTTAGCTCTCTAAACTAACATTAGTGAAAGTGTTGTTCATTGAGATATATGAAAGCATCAAACATGCATTTTAGACGTATATTTTCTCTTTCTCTCCATTAAACTGTATGTACAGTACGTGATGCCTGCATCGTGTACAATTGGGTGATTGGGTCTATTTGCCTTACTTGACATTGCAGGTCCTGCGATGCAACTAATTGTGCATGCGCACATTGCGATGACGATGGATCGATGCCGTCTTAGAATATTGCTTTGAGCAATTTCTGTTTTTAATGTCGATAAATGGTGAAATCATAGCAGTGAAACCACTTGAGACACATGTACTAAGCTGTGATGGCCACCATATTGGAGCCACCAGGGTAACGATGGGCCATTTGGACTGCTCTCCTGTTGGTAAGAGATGGTAATCATTGAATCATCGTACAGGCCCTGTGGCACACTGGCACTTGGCAATTACACCTCACCTGCTTAGAGTCCCAAGATACATGTACAACAGGCCAGAGGCAGTAAAGATAAGGGCAACAAGTGAGCACATTATTCAAAATAAATTCAAAACACGCTGTCAAGTGTCCACTTAAAGCACTGATAGATACTGCAGCGTGTGGTCCACGCTAACGCACTCAGGAGGGACCATGTCCAGCTCGTCCTGTGCTTACTCTGAGCGTTCCTTCTCACAGTACATCGCCGTAGTGTATAGTTCACACTACTGTATATCAATTTGATATGAAGTGTACATGAATTTGATATGAAGGCGCTATTGGTGGATCTGAGTGGCCACACACAGTATACAGTGTATACTGTGTGTGGCCACTCAGATCCACCAATAGCATCAGTCGAGAGCAGAGATGGGGACTGGGACTTGCGACTTGGACTCAAGTCGCACACAGAGTGACTTGAGACTCATCCTCAAAAGACTCAAGAGACTCGACTCGGACTCGAGATTTGGGACTGAACTAGCTTAATTTATTTTTATTTTATTTTTTGGTGCATTAAAGTTATAATCCGGAAGATTTCAGTTTTCTTGTCCCTGACAACACCTATGGGCCATGAGCAGTAATTGCAGGTGAGATCCAAACAGTGTTGCATTATGTGACGTGAAGGGTTTTTTCTCTCCTTAATGCATTCAAGTTGGCCAGTGGGGGCGGTAATGCAACACTTGGATGCCAACCACCACACAACTCGAAAGAAGAAGAAGTTGGTCAGCGGGGCGTTGTTATGGATCCCACAGGAGATCGCTATGACACGTGGGCGGCTGGGCACAGAGTGTGTGTGTGTGTGTGTGTGTGTGTGTGCATGTGTGTGTGTGTGTGTGTGTGTGTGTGTGTGTGGGAGGTTTGAGCTGTCAAAAGGGAACAAAAGGCTCGCTCCTGGCCAATCCCGGCGCTTGACTGCTGCGTAGGCGGGCGCAGGGTGTGTTCTGCCCAAATCTCCAGTGGGATCATAATAACGCGGAAACAGCAGCAACTGGTTCCGACTCCGCCTACCCTCTCTGGTGATGGTGGGAGAGGGCTGGGTGATGGGAAACCCGTCAAGAACTGTGCGCGACTTGTGATATTTATGTTTTGTTGTTTGGGCGGCGGGGAAAGTGTCGCCACAGACACAAGTTCATAAATGTTGCAATACAGAGAGATGCAAGGGCTTTCATCAAGGGGCTATAGGCTCAATCACCACAGACATTTATTTACATGAAAATCCTCATTCAGGAAATGTCTACTAATAATAATGTCAACTAATCAATGCTGATCATGTATGCTAATAAAGGAGTGAGGATAATACAGTACATGCTTTGAGGTTTTAGCTATGCGGTCTTCTAAGCAGACCGGATGGCATGCAGCAGATGATAGAACACTCATCCATAAAAGACAGAACTTGGACTTGCCCCTCCAAGACTAAAGACTTGACTTGGACTCTACCTCAAAGACTTGATACTTGATTTGGACTTGCAAAAAATTACTTGTGAGCATCTCTGGTCAAGACTAAACTATAGAGACACTGCAAAACGGGTCATCCTTCAGAAGCCACGCCCAAGACGGGGGAAAATACAAGGAAGCACTGCTTGACGACTGCAGCTAGCAAAACAAACCGCGGCTAACCGGGGCGAACGGAGGAACTCTCGTCAGATAGAAATAGTTTTGCGGGGTTTTACAGGGATTTGGACAGTTTTCTTTTTAGATAATGTAAAAAGTTTATTTCAGTACACTTCCTCCAATGGAGAGGGAAAGGTACATCGAGAAAATGAACTCAGTTGGCCTGGAGCAGTGTCCTTTTCATTGCCCAAACAAGGCTGGATAAACGATCCCACACAGTGGCCTGAAGTGAAATACTATGACATGAGCTTTTAGGCATGTTTAAATTAATGAAAATAATGCTGGTGTAACGTCAGACAGATGGCATCAGACGCACTGGCGTTCTCCTATGTCACGTAGTTGCACTCATATACAGTATATGGAAGATGAACACTCCAACTTACTTCCTTGACAGCTAAATCCACATTTTCTTCTCGCGAATGCTCAATGGCTTCCTTGTTTTGCTCGGGAGTACAAAAAAACTTTAATTGGCGATTTTTTACATTTGTTGTCTGCGCAGCCCCACCACACAACAGCTTTTAGCTATGTTTAATTCAAGGAAAATGACGCTGGCGTACGGGAGTGAACAGAGCGATTTACCCCGTGATGGGCGTGGCCTATTTCATGCAGTGTCTCTAGAGAGAGATAAAGAAAGCTACAGAACAATCAGTCATGTATGGGAAATCATTGGGCTTACAAACAACAAATAGTGGAGAGGATCTTTGATTCACTAGAAAACAATAGGGTACCTGCGGTGTATTAACATTACGTTTTGAGTGTATCACAATAATTAACCACTGGTTTATGATCCTCAGAGTTTGTGCATTACACTCATGTGGCTGCAGCTCACCTTAAGGAGAGAGGCACAGCTCCATTCAGAAGCTGCCCAAAATACGGCAATAAACTTGGCCGCAAAGGGAACGGATGTTTTACATCTTCTTCTCCCAGCTAGTATTATTTCCCTCTTCATGCCAATTTGGCAGTCTACAATCTCAGTCTGCAATATATTTTCCAACGTGAAAGCAGTTGCAAATTCCCAATTCAAAGGAATAAGCAAAAGACCCCAGCAGGAAGGAATCAAAATCACCCTTCTCTTATCTTTCTCGGAGAGAAATTACTCTCATAAAAGACATTGGCAACAAAACGCAAAGCTTGAATTGGATCAGTGGGACGTGGGGGCTTCCTAGCACAGTGGTTCTCACATTTTTTCACAAGAAGGACCACTAAACTAAAACCAAAATTAGACCACACGGACCCCCATTTGATAGGATTTTGTCCCACGGTCCCCGATATGATAATAAGATTGATGCTTTTTAGATGTTTTATTACAGAAAGGGTATAAAACCCCATGACCAAAATAGTCAAGTGTGTTACTTATGAATGGAATTATAGCGAAAATAAATGACCCCCCTTTTGGCTGGGGGACCCCCTGGAACCCCCTCAAGGACCCCTGGGGGTCCCCGGACCCCCATTTGAGAACCGCTGTCCTAGCATGATGAAATAGGTGGCCGTGAACGAGCCCGTGACAACTGAGCGCTGTTACTTTATGCATACGGCAGACGACGACGACGACGACAACAACAAACACACTGGATTGCCATGTAGGCAAAAGTGCCTGGACGTATCGAGCGCGCGCAGAGAGAAACGAGCGCTGTCCAGTCAAACCTTGTTCTAATTAAAGAGGTGTGTTCTACAACACGGGGTGAAGGATGTGTGAAGTGCTTGAGATCGCTACAACCTCAACACATTTATAGCCATGATGTGAGTGACTCATGGGGCCTCTCAGGAGTGGCAACAGCTGACTAAACCAGCAATCCACGCTTAGGGAAAGTAGTCGGTGTCTGTGTGGGAGTTGGAAAAGAGAGAGAGAAACCACCTAGCCTGCAACATACCAAGCATACCACCGCTAACCCAGCAGGCGATGAATATTAATTGCTGAGTCCCGGTATTATGTGCAACTCTGCCCTGCGCCGTGTCTTTACTTGACACCGTTTGGAAAACTATTGAGCATGAAAAACAAAGTCAATGACTCTCCAGCCGGGGAGGCCTGAACTGCCTCAGCAGGGGGGTGGTAAAGCTATCCCATCATGCCTCTCTCCGCAGCACTTCAACAACAACACGCTAGATGATCCATAATGTTCTCCACGTGGCCCATGTGATGTTCGTGGGCTGCCTCATCTGTTGCGTTTGGGTGTCTCGGGGCTGTCCGGCAGCCAGCGGCCATGACAGTTCCTGTCTGAGTGATCAAACACACCCACGCCGCGCTTTCCTCAGCGCCCAGCCAAAACGGAGCAGGGACTCTCGAAAGCTGTTGGACCGAGTCTCCGTTACAACTGGCCTGTTCAGTGATGGTTTACACTACAGCGCCTTTTTAACTGGCCTGTTCAGTGACGGTTTACACTACAGCGCCTTTCAACTGGCCTGTTCAGTGACGGTTTACACTACAGCACCTTTTTAACTGGCCTGTTCAGTGACGACTCCTAAAGTAACTTGTGACTTGATCATAATTTATGGTATTTTATCCTCTGTGGTATCATAAGAAACTTAAATTGTTGCATTGTAGCAGGAGCACCAGAATAACTGTATTGAACAGACTATCATATACATGTAGGTGTAAATCAGTCCCTCATGGCTAGAATGAAAACCAGTAGGGCTCTGAGGGCTGGGACTAAAAACTGTTGTATATACATGACGAGAAGATCATTATGGCATCGTGCTAACACTTTAGCTACTAGTTAATGCTACTAACTGTATGATGAGTGATAGTGACTAAAATGTAAGGTGACCAGATTTCTCAAATGAAAATCAGGGACATTTCCAGTCCGGCAATCAAATATATTATTAAAATATCCGCTGTTATTACCTATGAAATAAGAAAGGGGGATGATTCCAGTTTCATTTATTCCCCCCCCCCCCCCCACACACACACACACACAAAACACACTTCATTCACTGTGCCCCTTTACAAAACGTCACTGTGTTCTCCAGCAGCATTAGGTCTGGCCATCCTACAGCACCAAATGTTTTATGAATAGCCTCAGATCTCAAAAAGTATATTCTCGGTGTAGCCTAAGTGCTTTTTCATTGTTCAAGATTTGCTGAAAGAGCTGCAGCAGAACATGTAAACACTTGTTGGATGTCTGGATCAATGGGCAACATAGACGTGCTGCTTTTATATGCTTTTAACCCGTAAGCCTCCTGCAACCTTTTTGCTTGAGTGGTTGGCCAGTGACGTCTGTAAAGAGTAGACTCATAGGTACCCATAGAATCCATTCGCCTTCCTTCCCGACAAGGTAGCCTGGCATTGTTGGTCCCAATGGATGCTGTAGTCTTACAGTTTCATAGCCTGTAAGTATCTCCACTCTAGATTTAAGAATGAGCCCGCTAGAGCTAGAGTCATATCGGCCGCAGACGCCAGTAGAAAATCGGGGACATTTTCGGGGACAGCTCCAGCCGGGGACAGGTCACCAAAAACGGGGACTGTCCCTGAAAATCGGGGACATCTACTAAACCTTACTAAAATGATCCAAAGTAAGAAGGCAGTTGATGCCAGCCAGGTTTATTTCTGGAACTATTTCAGGTGAGCAACCATGTATTCATCCACTGCGCAGGTATTTTTAGCTGTACACAGTCTCCCATCAGCCACCCACATTCCCTTCCTTCACCTACTACAGGCAGGGGTGTCCAGACTTTTTCGAATGGGGGCCAGATTAGATCATGTGAAACAAGGCCGTAACGGCAATATACGTTGAGAAGGACAAACCCCCCCCCCCCCCCCCCCCCATATTCAAGTGGCAATTTGTTTTTTTTGTGGAAACGCTCACGAGCCAAGCCCTGGAGCTCTTTACAACAGAAACACGTCACAATTTTTTCACAATACTGACAAATATGAGATCTACAATAATCTAAGCCTCGGTTAATCACCTCTAAAGTTGACAGAAGTGCATTTAGTAAGGAATTTGCAAACCAGAATTGTAAGATCTTACCTGTTGCCTGTACGAAAAAATGGCGCCGATTTCAGAATTTTCAGCCTTGCAAACCTCTCGGGGATTCTCGCAAGATCTTGAATGCCAGAAAGGCCACGAAGGACAGAACAGTTGCATCCTTCAAGTTTTGAGAAAAGGAGGCTGCATTTATCGGCTGCGTTTGAAGGAGCCTTTTGAAATGGGACAGCCTAGGTCGCGCGCAATGACGCAATCGGTCTTCAAATCTAGCCTTGGACTGTTTGTGACTCATTGTACTGTCTGTGGACTTTCAGAAGCTGTTGAAAGTAAGGAATCATCATTTTGAGTGCACCACACTGTTACAAAAGAGGGGGATTGTTGCTGCTGTAACATTAAGATCGTGAAATGTTTTATCCAAATAGAATGATGACATTTCACACTTCAGAACGATATAGCCCTGTTGCATGGCCACATTCGTTGAAAATGTCGCCCTGGAAAACACCCTTGAGCAAGGCAATTCCACCAACAATGGATTCAGGCCATCGCCGATCCCTGATGTATTCATCCAACTGCCCGACCTCGATGCACACACACTATGGATATAATGTGTGTATTGTTTTTAGAGTTTTCTAATAGTATATAATCTATATAGGTCTATTCAAGCACTCATAGGAAAACAACTAACAATGGTGCTTCTGTTGCAACGGAAATGCCAAGGTTCCTCATCTAGGCATCAGGCATTGTTGTGCTGTGTTATTCCTCGTCTAGCTGTAAGGGCAATAGTTGTGCTGTGTGTTATTACTGACAAGTTAAGCTGAGAATGCCATTATCAAGGCATGGAGCCAGGGAGCAGAGCAGCACAACAACTAAATACTACTTGGTGTTTTCATGGTAACACAACAGCTTCCGCTGCCTGCTGAGCTGAGGAGAGCATAGCTGGATGGATGGCTGGATGGATGAGGGCGAGGTGGTGTGGTCTATTAGAGGCATTCATTGCTTAAAGTCAAGATGTCTTCTCATGACAACACGTGGAGCACATTTTGATCAGATGGATTAGTCTTAGATTGGCTAGATTAGTCTTGCAGGGACACTAGGCTGCATTGTTCAAACTAGGGATGCACCGATATGAAAATTTTGGCCGATGCCGATAACCGATATTAACATTGCTGTTATGGCCGATAACCGATATTTACCGATGTCGATATGATCTGTATAAAACCACATTTTTATGATCATCACATTTTGTACATACTGAAAAACACATGTTAACACTGAATTTGAAAAAGTTATGCATTTCTTTATTTGCAAAGCCTTTGGAAAAGCCCATAAATCATAGATTTACTGCATTATTTCATATCAATGTGAATAATTTGGCTGATAATGATAACCGATATTAACATTGCAACATCTGACCGATACCGATATGACCGATATGTTAAAAAATGACCAACATCGGCCGATACCGATATGATTGCCAATATATTGTGCGTCCCTAGTTCAAACCCATCTGAGCCCCAATTACTGAACCCGAGCAAATGGGTTAATGTTGACCCCCCTGCTACAAGGAAAGCTGTGAGCGTGATCCCAAACACTACACAGATTTCTTTCTAGAACTCTGAGAATAAATTCTGATGTTTTTCTTTGCAGCATTATGTAACTCATGTATCCATTCATCTCTTTCTGTCAAA